>NC_139626.1:38018677-38098677 GCF_964638095.1 Poromitra crassiceps | reverse complement strand
GAATACCACCCACAGCTCATTCCCTTGGCTCTACCAGGAGCCAGTACAGAGCCAGGTTACTGGTCCCTCTCTCTCTCTCTCTCTCCTCTCTCTCTCTCTCTCTCTCTCACACACACACACACACACACACACTCTCTCTCTCTCTCTCTCTCTCGCAGTAGGCTATCCCCTCATGGAAACAATTTCTCTGTCTGATTCACTCCATAAACATTAACATGGCCTCCTGCCTCCTCCACACCAAAACTCTGTCCTCCATTCCACTGAACCTGATCATTGATTGCTGAACTAAAACGGCTTCGTTAGTTTTCCACTCAATGATCTCATGATACTGATTTTTTTTTTTGCCATGATTAACTGAACCCTGCATGGCAAATAGATATTTTCTTGGCGCTGCATGAAGACCAACATGTGAGGGAGAAGGCAGTGACTTTTCTGAGATAAGCTGCAGTTCTGCAATCAGGAAAATTCAACAATTAAGCGTTTCCCCTCAATGTTAAATTGAAATGACAATCATAACTTGGCAGAAAGGGAGGGATAAGGATCACAGTGGTTTATATTGTTTTTTCTTGGTAAATCTGTTTACATCTCCATCACAGACTGCAATGCACCTGCCTCCCAACAGCTCCTCTTGTCAACGGAGTTGATCCAAAAATCCAGTTTGCATAATCACTGATGGCCGCGTTTTGTTTGGCAAATGCTGTTTTGTTTTTGAGGAGAAATATCCTGCACTGCTATGGTAGAAACAAGAGAACTATACTGTTTTAAATATCCTGCACTGCTATGGTAGAAACAAGAGAACTATACTGTTTTAAATATCCTGCACTGCTATGGTAGAAACAAGAGAACTATACTGTTTTAAATATCCTGCACTGCAATGGTAGAAACAAGAGAACTATACTGTTTTAAATATCCTGCACTGCTATGGTAGAAACAAGAGAACTATACTGTTTTAAATATCCTGCACTGCTATGGTAGAAACAAGAGAACTATACTGTTTTAAATATCCTGCACTGCTATGGTAGAAACAAGAGAACTATACTGTTTTAAATATCCTGCACTGTTATGGTAGAAACAAGAGAACTATACTGTTTTAAATATCCTGCACTGCTATGGTAGAAACAAGAGAACTATACTGTTTTAAATATCCTGCACTGCTATGGTAGAAACAAGAGAACTATACTGTTTTGCATTTGTTTGTTTGTCTGGATTAATAAACAATCACTAGGATATGCATGTTTGTGAATATACTGATTCCTACTTGTATTGTTGTGAGATGCCTCGCAACAAAAAACGGAATCAGATGATGAAAAAGCTACATGCTGCAAAGAAACCTGAACCTGCTTTGAATCCCTTAGTTTGAGCTATGCAGTGTTCTAAGCAGACTGGATGGCATGCAGCAGAAGCAGATGATAGAACGCTCATCCATAAGAGACTTGAGACTTGACTTGGACTTGTGACCAAAGATGTGAGACTTGGAGTATAGCTAAAAGACTTCAGCCTTGACTTGGGGACTCTAGCTCAAAGCCTTGAGACTTGCCCGGCCACGACCCATTGCTGCGCAGCAGCTATAATTATCATTATTATCTTCATAATATTATCATTGTTATTATCATCATCATCATATTATTATTATTATTATTATTGTTATTGTTATTATTATTATGCTTCCAACAATGAAGTTGAATGTCTAGCCTTATAGGCTTATTCCAGTGAAATGAGCCTCTGAAAATATTAGGTTGTTATTACATTTTGACTAGTTTCATTTGCAGAAATGATTTGGATTTCCCTATAAATACTCACCAAGCAGCACAGGCACAGAGCTGACTGCACGATGATGCATCTCACGACCGCTACTGGGCATATGTCCAATCTCCATCTGCAATCTTCCAAGAGAACCTTTATTGAAACCTTTCTATTTGATGAACAGTATGAAGCTTGTCTTGCAGTAGCCAGCGTAAGACATTGGGCCTGACTATGTGAGACTGGGACCACAGCTTCTCCAGACGGCAGACAGAAACAAAAGTGCCCCACTTTAAAAAAATAAATCTGTAGAAATTAGAGGTGGAAAAGTGGTTCACATGAAAGTCAAGTAGTATGGGGAGGAACCCTTGAGTCTGGCAGCTGTTGGTGAAGATCCCCCCCTCCCCACACACACTGCCTCATCTGTTGGCTATGGGTATGGAACGCTGTTTTACACTGACTCGTGCATCTTGTGCATAACCCCACAGTACATGCACCCCCCCCCCCCCCCCCCCCCACCATCCCATACCTGGCCTCCTGCTAGAAAACATCCACAACATCCCCCTGTTTTACACCAAGCACACACACACACACACACACACACACACACACACACACACACACACACACACACACACACACACACACACACACACACACACACACACACACACACACACAGGCTGATTGATAACAGCTGCTGACACACACACACACACACACACACACACACACACACACACACACACACACACCCCTTCTCTACCTCTCTATTCCCCCCTTCAAAAACCCTATAGTATGCCTAGGTGTTACTTATTTGTCATACTCATTAGTGATTTCTTTTTTTAATTGTATCCTACTTTATGGTTGTTTCTCCTCTGGAATCAATGTATTCCCTATTGGTTTAGATATTACAGTGTTACTGTGTAGTAGTTTTTTGCAAGTCACCCTCTCTCTTCACTGAATGCAGTCAGATTAGAACGGACTCTCTTTCTTTCTCTCTCTCTCTCTCTCTCTCTCTCTCTCTCTCTCTCTCTCTCTCACACACACACACACACACACACACACACACACACACACACACACACACACACACACACACACACACACACACACACACTCTCTCTCTCTCTCTCTCTCTCTCTCTCTCTAAAAAAGGATGGATGGTGGGGTGAGGCAAGGACGACACACGCACACGAACATGCGCATACACACACACACACACGCACGCACGCACGCACGCACGCACACACCCAACACACACACACACACACACACACACACACACACACACACACACACACACACACACACGCACGCAGGCACGCACGCACGCACACACACACACAGACAGAGTGATAACAGCAACATTGTGGCTCCTCCCCCCGGCGGTGCTCACGTCCAATTTTAAACATCACACCACTGTTGTAGCCCCGCCCTCCTGTCAGCCTCATAGAAATGGTCAGAGATGTGACTCAAACCAAACACACCCCAAGATTTTACCAACACTCACGCGTCTCTCCTCTCTGTCTCTCTCTGTGTGTGTCCGGTTAAACAAAAAGGCTTTCTTTGCAGTTATTTCACCCCTCAAACCACAGCCCAGTCCAGTCCTCCATAGCCTACCTGTGACTTTTACAACCGCGTGTGAGAGTGTGACTGGCCGGAGGAGAGGAGATGATTGGGATGTGGAGGAGACTCGCCACATGCTGCGTGCTGCTGCTTATGCTGATTCACGCTCAAGCGGGTAAGTGGAGGAGATACAGAGGGATGCTCACTCACTGTGTGTAGGCTAGGCTAAATGAATGGCGCTTTCTTGAAAGTTTGCATGTTTTTCCTCGCTTCAGCGACATGTGAAGAGCTCAAACAGCATCCATCCCTGTCAGCGTCTGCATGCCGTGTAATATGCCTCACAAGGTGGCTTTATTTTGAGAGTTGTCCCCTTCCATTGACTCGCGATATTTAGGCGACGTATTTTCGTAAACTAGCATTAAAGTGACTTTTGTTGTGGTCTATAAAACAGTAATAGTCGAAGTCCATTGCAATGTAGACCTACGTTGTTTAGTGGGAGGAACAAAGCGCGTATGATGATGTTGAGATGGGAAAAGATGTGGTTCATTGTAAATTCCCCTTGTTAAAATAATGGTTCGAGAAATATGCCAATTATTCGATAGTGTAGGCTTGGATAGTCATTTCTGTAGGCGCGTTTTGAAGGGGGTTTTACGCACGGCGGGGTGATTTTACGCACGGCGGGGTGATTGGCTACTTTGGCCGTGGAACGCGGTCTGAACCGGTCTGAGCAGCCAATCCCGTCGGCTCGTGCCGCCGGCTGGTTTCAACTTTCATGTGGGCGGAAGAGCCGAAAGGGTGCGGCTAAAGTCTAACATCATCGTCATCATCATCATCCACCCCGGCCCGCACACCGTATTGTCTGGAGGAAAGGGGATGCGGGAAATTAGCTGGACATTAGATCCTTTCGCTTTCAGACTGACGAGAAAAGGGCACACACACACACACACACACACACACACACACACACACACACACACACACACACACACACACACACACACACACACACACACACACACACACAACGCACACAACACACACACACACATGCACTTTGGAGTAATTGATAGGCTATTTTGCAATACAAGATGATTCAACATAAATATTGTACTGTATTTTGCAGAACAAGATGATAGGCATATTTTGTGTGTGTGTGTGTGTGTGTGTGTGTGTGTGTGTGTGTGTATATGCCCCCCCCCCCCCCCCCCCCCCCCCCCCACACACACACACCCCTCCCCCTTTGCTCATGCCAGTCTATCCCTGGACCTGTCACACGCACATGTCACATGCATAGGCCTGAGGAATGTAAAGATTTACACGTATCTTTACAATGTGCCATTATTGTGAGGCAAAAAAAAAAAAAACACGTTTGTTGAAGGAGTGAACATAATGCCCTTAAGGCCGTCAATGTGCTGAGAATTAACCTGCCTTCAACCTCGCTCTGCCAGCTGCTGCAATAATCCTCCAATAATCTCAACTCTCTGATGAGAGATTTTCAGATTAGAACTTTGGTCTAGTTTTTTCTCTCCAGTCCACGGCTCTCCCTCTCAAATCTGCTTCACTATAAAGTCGCTATTGAGTACCACAAATATAGTCTATTTCACATCCCACCCAAGTCAGCCATTTTGTGTCTAAAATGCAGGAAGTAGCACAATATAAGAATTTGACAGCATGCACTGATCAGTGCATGCGCGTGTGCGCAAGTGCGTGTGTGTGTGTGATCAGGGTGTCAGACAGCGGTCTGGCTGCGGTCTGTTCAGCATCACCTCTTCATGTTTAGCTGCTTCTCAAACGAGGTGCAGGCGTGCACTCTATAACCTACTGTAGTAAAACCACAGCTCGGTTTCTTTCTGTGTGGGGGACTGGCTGCTTTCACTCACTTCAGATGAGACTTGAACCACTCGCTGTGGAGCTGCCTCTCTGTATCTCTACCATACTGTGTGTGTTTCCATGCAAATGGATTTCACTCGCAGCGCTTTGCATCCTTGATTCTGACTAGGTAGTGAGCAGCACATTTATTCTGACTAGGTAGTGAGCTGAGCAGCACATTGACTAGGTAGTGAGCTGAGCAGCACATTGACTAGGTAGTGAGCAGCACATTGACTAGGTAGTGAGCAGCACATTGACTAGTAGGTAGTGAGCAGCACATTGACTAGGTAGTGAGCAGCACATTGACTAGTAGGTAGTGAGCAGCACATTGACTAGTAGGTAGTGAGCAGCACATTGACTAGTAGGTAGTGAGCAGCACATTGACTAGGTAGTGAGCAGCACATTGACTAGTAGGTAGTGAGCAGCACATTGACTAGGTAGTGAGCAGCACATTGACTAGTAGGTAGTGAGCAGCACATTGACTAGTAGGTAGTGAGCAGCACATTGACTAGTAGGTAGTGAGCAGCACATTGACTAGGTAGTGAGCAGCACATTGACTAGTAGGTAGTGAGCAGCACATTGACTAGTAGGTAGTGAGCAGCACATTGACTAGTAGGTAGTGAGCAGCACATTGACTAGGTAGTGAGCTGAGCAGCACATTGACTAGGTAGTGAGCAGCACATTGACTAGGTAGTGAGCAGCACATTGACTAGGTAGTGAGCAGCACATTGACTAGTAGGTAGTGAGCAGCACATTGACTAGTAGGTAGTGAGCAGCACATTGACTAGTAGGTAGTGAGCAGCACATTGACTAGGTAGTGAGCAGCACATTGACTAGGTAGTGAGCAGCACATTGACTAGTAGGTAGTGAGCAGCACATTGACTAGTAGGTAGTGAGCAGCACATTGACTAGGTAGTGAGCAGCACATTGACTAGTAGGTAGTGAGCAGCACATTGACTAGGTAGTGAGCAGCACATTGACTAGGTAGTGAGCAGCACATTGACTAGGTAGTGAGCAGCACATTGACTAGGTAGTGAGCAGCACATTGACTAGTAGGTAGTGAGCAGCACATTGACTAGTAGGTAGTGAGCAGCACATTGACTAGTAGGTAGTGAGCAGCACATTGACTAGTAGGTAGTGAGCAGCACATTGACTAGGTAGTGAGCAGCACATTGACTAGGTAGTGAGCAGCACATTGACTAGGTAGTGAGCAGCACATTGACTAGGTAGTGAGCAGCACATTGACTAGTAGGTAGTGAGCAGCACATTGACTAGTAGGTAGTGAGCAGCACATTGACTAGGTAGTGAGCAGCACATTGACTAGGTAGTGAGCAGCACATTGACTAGGTAGTGAGCAGCACATTGACTAGGTAGTGAGCAGCACATTGAGCAACAGGAGGCTGGTGGAAAGTGGAAAGAATTGAAAGCCAAGCTGCAGCAGTTTGAGTCGTCTGCACTAGATGGCGACCTGCTGGTCTGGTCTGCGATTCGAAAACGTGCGTTCACTTTCCAGGCACGGTGGTGCACAGATGGTTAGAGCAAGTCCAAAGTTCCTGGCGTCTGGGAATCAAACCTCGTTGGTCCACAGTATTGATAGTATTCTGTTACATCACCACACGGCCATTTTGGTAGGAAAAGAACAGGTGATTGTGATCAATTAACAGGTGATTACAATCAAGTGGCACAAACAGCCAATGAGCTGTGTGTATTGTAGCGCCATATTGGTAGGAAAAAGGCTTGTGTTGTGACATCATCAGAATACTATGAATACTGTAGAGACCCGCTGCACCCAGTGAACTCCAAGCCCAAATGCATCATCTACATACGGTACTGGCAGATTTACTGAACCGCTACAAACCCAGATAATATGTCAGGTAAAGCATAAGCCAGTCCTAAATGCACGTACATCCTCCTGGTTACTCATTCACTGTGGGTGGGTATAGAAGCTGAGTCTTGTTTGTTCTTCTGAGTAACTCAACACACCTCTCCTCCATCACGCTTTGTGCCGTGACTGACTCTGTGCAGAGGACACACGTGGTGTGTATTCTGTATTGTGCCAGTTTGCCAATCAAAAGACAGGAATGCATTGTTTCCTCCAAGCGAAGAACGTCTCACGTTGTCACAGAGAGGAGGGTTGTTGTTGTCATGCGATGATGCGACGTCGAGACGACGACTCGTCAAACCTCTTCAAAGAATCCGCCGTTCACTCTGCCGGTTTACACTGTCTGTCAAGCAAGCATCCCTTTCTTCTCCTACGTTTGGACGTGAGGCTAGACAGTCGTCTGTGTGTGTGTGTGTGTGTGTGTGTGTGTGTGTGTGTGAGTGAGAGAGAGAGAGAGAGAGAGAGAGAGAGAGAGTAATGTAGGTTCTCTCCCAGCAGTCGGATGGCCTTACATGGCAGTGTATTGGCAGGACAGGGTGCTGGTTGTTAGGTGCAGACTGTGGGGTATAAATAGCGTCTGAATGACGATTCTCAGAAGTAAAAGCTAATTGCATTGATACACTTTGTGCTTGCCTTGAGCTCGACCTGCCGGTCAGGATGTGTGGTCTTGTGTCTCTATACTCAAGTCTCTGTAATCTACATCATCTGCGTATGCACAGTGCACACCACGTGCAGCACAACTTCTGCAGAGGTCTTATCTAAGCATGTTCCTCTCTCTGAATGAAGATGCAGTGGGAAGTAGCTCTTCTAGTAAATGTCACGTCACGCGTGTCACGCTTGTGTTTAGTGAGCAGCTGAGCTGTCTCAGCTGCAGATTTGCAGGAGGCCTTGAGGATAAAATGTGATTGTGAATCATGTGACTTCATTTTCAGAGTATTCACCTTATTCACCACGCCCACTTTTTCTCTCTTCCGCGTTCAACGCAAACGTATTTGTTCTTCCGGTTCAGCGCTAGTTGCCTTCTGTGGCTAATATTAGCCGCTAGTTAGTTATGTTATATGGCAGTAAAATGCCACTGAATGACCAAATTCGATTGATATAACTTTTAACCATTTCGAGTAACACTGTTTCCATACGGATCACCAGCGTTAGTTTGTTGTTTATAACGTGGCTATATTCATAACGTTTCTATCTCGGATGCGTTATTTCGAATCGCACATAGGTTACGGCTGGCGCAACCTATGTGGGTTTCAGGACGAAACAGCCTCGACTCCACTAACGTCATCTTTAGAGCACAATATTCCTGGAATGCAAGTTTAACTAAACAGTTACATGTCCTCTGCATTCTACTTAAAATTAAGATAGTACGGGTTGTTTTATTTTGTATGTTACATACGTATTGGCCAAGATATGTTAGTTTATGGGGGAGTAATTTTGCCACTTTAGGAGGGGAGTGTGCGCGGCCATTTTGCCTGCGGGGTTTTTGGCAAGTCAAAACGGAAATACTATTACGAAATGACGTAATGCTGAAGCGTCCATGTGTGGGCAAAGAATAAGGTGAATAGCAAGGAACCATACAAATGTGTCCGAATGACAACAAGTTCAACTCAATGGAATTACTGAGCAGCTCGTTTGCTTTCCAGTGGAATGTGTCTCAGTACAGTGGATGAGGCCAAAAAGTGCACTGGAAATAAGCTTGAGTCAGTCTTTATCATCAGCCAGGGAGAGACTTGAGCCAGTCATTATCATCAGCCAGTGAGAGACTTGAGACAGTCTTTATCATCAGCCAGGGAGAGACTTGAGCCAGTCTTTATCATCAGCCAGGGAGAGACTTGAGACAGTCTTTATCATCAGCCAGGGAGAGACTTGAGTCAGTCTTTATCATCAGCCAGGGAGAGACTTGAGACAGTCTTTATCATCAGCCAGGGAGAGACTTGAGTCAGTCTTTATCATCAGCCAGTGAGAGACTTGAGACAGTCTTTATCATCAGCCAGGGAGAGACTTGAATCAGTCTTTATCATCAGCCAGGGAGAGACTTGAGTCAGTCTTTATCATCAACCAGGGAGATACTTGAGTCAGTCTTTATCATCAGCCAGGGAGAGACTTGAGACAGTCTTTATCATCAGCCAGGGAGAGACTTGAGTCAGTCTTTATCATCAGCCAGGGAGAGACTTGAGTCAGTCTTTATCATCAACCAGGGAGAGACTTGAGTCAGTCTTTATCATCAGCCAGGGAGAGACTTGAATCAGTCTTTATCATCAGCCAGGGAGAGACTTGAGTCAGTCTTTATCATCAACCAGGGAGAGACTTGAGTCAGTCTTTATCATCAGCCAGGGAGAGACTTGAGCCAGTCTTTATCATCAGCCAGGGAGATACTTGAGCCAGTCTTTATCATCAGCCAGGGAGAGACTTGAATCAGTCTTTATCATCAGCCAGGGAGAGACTTGAGTCAGTCTTTATCATCAACCAGGGAGAGACTTGAGTCAGTCTTTATCATCAGCCAGGGAGAGACTTGAGCCAGTCTTTATCATCAGCCAGGGAGAGACTTGAGACAGTCTTTATCATCAGCCAGGGAGAGACTTGAGCCAGTCTTTATCATCAGCCAGGGAGAGACTTGAGCCAGTCTTTATCATCAGCCAGGGAGAGACTTGAATCAGTCTTTATCATCAGCCAGGGAGAGACTTGAGACAGTCTTTATCATCAGCCAGGGAGAGACTTGAATCAGTCTTTATCATCAACCAGGGAGAGACTTGAGACAGTCTTTATCATCAGCCAGGGAGAGACTTGAGTCAGTCTTTATCATCAGCCAGTGAGAGACTTGAGACAGTCTTTATCATCAGCCAGGGAGAGACTTGAGTCAGTCTTTATCATCAGCCAGTGAGAGACTTGAGACAGTCTTTATCATCAGCCAGGGAGAGACTTGAGTCAGTCTTTATCATCAGCCAGTGAGAGACTTGAGACAGTCTTTATCATCAGCCAGGGAGAGACTTGAGACAGTCTTTATCATCAGCCAGGGAGAGACTTGAGACAGTCTTTATCATCAGCCAGGGAGAGACTTGAGACAGTCTTTATCATCAGCCAGGGAGAGACTTGAGTCAGTCTTTATCATCAGCCAGGGAGAGACTTGAGTCAGTCTTTATCATCAGCCAGGGAGAGACTTGAGTCAGTCTTTATCATCAACCAGGGAGAGATTTGAGTCGGCACCTTTCAGTTGGAAAGCATTGGAGGAAACTTCACTGATCCTCCTGCCTGTCTGTCACCCAACAGTCGTCCTGGGAGGCTCATGACCCAGTTGTCGACGCGGTGGAGAAGATTAGCAGCGGCAAAATGAAAACATTTGACTGAGTTTACACTGCCCCCCCCCCCTTTCGGGAGGTGTGTGTGTGTGTGTGTGTGTGTGTGTGGGGGGGGGGGGGGGGGTGGAGGTCAGGCAGCAGCAGTATTTGACCCACTTTCCCTCCCACTCTCACCAGTGGAATGAATGAAGGACTTTCAGACAGACAGAGGAGGAGGGAGGGGGGGGGGGGGACGTCTCACTTTTCACTTTCGAAGTCCCAGGCTAGCAGCAGTGAGCCCGCCTCTTCAATTCGCTGCGTCCAGGAACAGCTGGACGATGTTGGGGAAACTCTATTCCTGGAACCCCAACTGGAAGCGTCTGTGTGTGTGTGTGTGTGTGTGTGTGTGTGTGTGTGTATGTGTGTGTGTGTATGTTAGTGGTTTCCTTGGATACATGAGTGTATAGAAGGCAGAGTATTTGCAGAACAGCCAAAGTTTTTCCTCATAATCGCTCTTACCACCAATTGACAAAACCAAACCTGGCCAACGATAACTCAAGATGGGATACAGACAGTAAACTACTGCGTACTTGTGTTGGAGGGAGGTGACCCTGCCTTGGTGACATGCCAAGGATTGAGAAAGCATCCTCCACTACTGTATTTGGCCAGAGGTGTGTGTGTGTGTGTGTGTGTGTGTGTGTGTGTGTGTGTCAGTGCTGACAGACTTGCTTGTGTTTGGAGTCCCCGCCTCCATCTGTCAGCGTGGGTCACTGTGTGGTGATGCTCTTAGGAGGAATGCCACTCTGGGACCAATGAGCAACTGGTGGTGTGATTGTTCAACTCCTCCCATGTCATTGTCTTAAAGGGACAGGGTCTGATGATGATCTGCCACGTCGAGGCCACAGGAGGAGACTCGACGGAGGATGTCTCGCGCTCGTGTGCGGCGATGACGGAGCGCGCGCTCTCACACCTTCACGCCGATGGCCTCTGAGCTTTGACCCGGCCGGGGTTCAGAGAGCTATGAAGAGACTCTGCAGCCTGAAATACTGTAGAGGCCCGGGGTCGATCTGAGGTCGCCATCTCCTCAAACTGTTAAACCACAAAACTGCAAGGTCACACATCTCCTCAGACCGTTAGACCACAAAGAGCTCGCGGGGAAGCTGCTGCTGCTACAAATAAGAGAAGTGTGTGTGAATTATGGCGCGACCCTAAACCGTGTCGTGCTGCTGTGCTGCAAGACGTAGGCGTCGTGTGGTTGATGGTGTTACTACAGTTGGGGGGAATGTACAGCACATGCGGTTAAACAAGCTACCGATATGAATTCAGTTCAAACTTTATTGGCCCGTAAGGGGAATTAGTTGCAGACAGGGTCAACAATAAAAGCACACAATAAAACGCGTAATAAAAAGACAAACGGAATAAGCGCTAAGTGTGTCGTCTTGGCTGACAAGTGGAGATTTATGCATAATGTAGTTGTACGTGCGCGCGCGCGTGCGTGCGTGCGTGTGTGCGTGTGTGTGTGTGTGTGTGTGTGTGTGTGTGTGTGTGTGTGTGTGTGTGTGCTGGTCCCACGAGGGAAGCGCTTCCTGTATCGTTGGCTCACCTTCCTGCCGCACAAGTCCGGGAACCCCACAGATGTGTGTTATCGTAATTTGTTAATCACCCGCGGAGTGAAACAAGGTGTAAAAGCTGTGTTTTTCGACACCGCCAGTAACCTTTATCTTCACAGCCTGTTTACTGTTATAGATTTCTTTCTGTGTGCAATAATGACCAGTTGAATATTAACAGCACCAGGATATCCCTTTTCTTGTGTTGACCTAAGGTCATGGTAGCTTACTGGTGCACACATTGAGAGCAGTATGTAAAGTGTACTGTATATCCAGCTTGCTGATCTGAATGTGAACGTTGTGGGTGGAGGTCACTGTAAGATAAGATTACTGTGTGTGTGTGTGTGTGTGTGCGTGCGTGCGTGTGTGTGTGTGTGTGTGTGTGTGTGTGAGAGAGAGAGAGACGCCCTGCTGAATCAAGTCTTTGCTTTCCTTCATTCACAGACGCAGCAGCTACGTGCACGTCCAGGCAGTTTAGGTGTGGGAACGGGAAATGTATCACCAGCAAATGGATGTGTGATGGAAGAGACGACTGCGGCGACGGGACCGACGAACTGCCGGAAAGCTGTGGTAAATCATTCTATCACCCCGCAGAGAAGTGTATTGATATAATGGCCTAGAGACCAATCAAATTGGAATACAGATGAATATCAGAAAATATAAACACAGAAATACAAAACAAACAAAACAAAATACAAAAACTCAAATAAAAGAAACGAAGAACCCTTTTGCAAGCGTGACTTTCTTCACCTGTATTGCCCATAAAGTAAATATCATCCACCAAAGTTACACCAGCCGACGGGCAAAAGACAATAACGACACAGTAGCAGTTAGTGTGTGTTAGTAAATGATTGATACATTTTATATATACGCTCTAAAATGATTGGCCCCTGCCAACATAGGCTTCTTCTCTCTGTCAGTATGTGAGAACACATGCAGACTGAGCTGTCTCTAACTGCCTCTTGTCTGCTTCCTGTTTCCGTCCTCAGAGGCCAAGACCTGCCTGCCGTCGGAGTTCGACTGCGGCGCTCCGCGGCACCAGTGTGTGCCATCCGGCTGGCGCTGCGACGGGGCCGCTGACTGTCAGAACGGAGCCGATGAACAGAGCTGTGGTAAGACAGTGGGAGGCTTTTTTTTATTCCCCTTGTCGAGAACAATAAATAAACAATGGTAAAACATTTCTGAGATTAAACTCAGAACATTTCTAGAAAGAAAACTCATATCATAACCTAGTAACTTCATTAATTTCACTATCTTGATAAGTATACCGGTACTTGAAGTAAGTTTTGCCATCCCAAGCCACCTTAGTCATATTCGTCTTCCATGTGTTAGTCTGTCATGTGCAGAGCAGCATAACCAAGGGAATTAATTACCTTTTGATTCCCAGTGATTTCGTGATTCTAAAAGCAAACCTAAAGTTATGATTACAACAAACAATCTCAACTTCTCAACTCCTTTTCCCAAGCTTTTGATCCTTTCCTCGCCTGCACATTTGAACCCTTCTTCCCTCCCCCCTCTCTCGCCCACAGTGGCCAAGCAATGCACGGCCGAGGAGTTCCGCTGCGCCAACGGCCAGTGCATCTCCACCGCGTTCGTGTGCGACAAGGACAACGACTGCCTGGACCGCTCGGACGAGGCCTCCTGCCCCAAGGCCACCTGCGGCCCCAACGCCTTCCAGTGCAACAACACGGTGTGCGTGCCGGGCCTGTGGGCGTGCGACGGCGACCGGGACTGCGCCGACGGCTCCGACGAGTGGCCGCAGAACTGCGCCGGACGGCTGGCGGAGAAAACGGCGGCGCCCTGCGCAGCCAAAATGTTCCACTGCGGCAGCGGCGAGTGCATCCACGCTAGCTGGCTCTGCGACGGCGACCCGGACTGCCGGGACCGATCGGACGAGGACAACTGCAGTGAGTCGTCTGCCTTTTTCGGGACATTTTATACTCTCCTCTCTCATTTCTTTCGTCATCTCTTTCTCTAACGGTTAAGCTCCTCGGAGATGTATCGTCACTTGAATTCAAATGGATACAAAATAACCAACCACCTGCACTAACTCAGTGATCAATAACACCACAAGGAATGGAATGAATCAGCCACCAGTGATCTCACTGTTGCACACATCCTGCCCTGCTCTCTCACTCTCCTCCCCCCTTTCTCTTCTGTCGTGCTCTCTGTCCATCTCCTTCTCATGCATTTGTCTTCCTTTCTAGGTCGTGCGACTTGCCGCCCGGACGAGTTTCAGTGTAACGACGGAAAATGTATCCATGGCAGCCGCCAGTGTGACAAAGAGTACGACTGCAGGGACCTCAGCGACGAGATCGGCTGCCACAAAGGTGACTCTCAGAGCCAGTCGCACCTCCTCTCTGGGAGCCACATTAGTTTCGCCCCCACGCAATTAACAAATAAACTTGACTTACAATTAACTCTGTTATATGTGACGCGGTCTGGTGAAAGACGTAACAAGTAGGCAACCCTGAAATTACACACATCAAGATAAAAGCCCCCCTCCTCCTCATATTACGCAAGTTTAGTTGTTGAAGAAGGCACTCAATATAACAGTTTTAGGATCACTAAATACCGGTTCAGCAACTTTTAGGGTGGTTTTCTCTGAATGTTGCTTTTATTAGTATAACATTCAAATAAGCACATCTTCTTCAACTGTTTTCAGAAGATTAAGATGTTTTGTCACAGGCCCTAAGATGCGCCGCAGTCAGTGTGTCATCAATTCTTTCTCTCGTGGTCAGATGACAGTTCATCCGTCTAATCGAGTTCTATTCCCCTGCTCTTCTCCCCAGTAAACGTGTGCGAAGGCCCCACCATGTTCAAGTGCCGCAGTGGGGAGTGTATCAGCATGGAGAAGGTGTGCAACAAAGAGAAGGACTGCAGGGACCGGTCAGACGAACCAATCAAGGAGTGCGGTGAGTGAAATGACACTTTCCTTCCTGGTACCGGGCATTTTTTCCTGTGACGCCCCCGATCTCTGTTTTGCCCACAGCCAAAACACATTGAGTCAGGAAGCTTTGTTTGGGAATACTCTCAGCTCCTGTTCCAACATAACATTGCTGAGAGGAAGCCACATGTTAGCTAGGAAAATATGAGCAGGACAGCAGCCACCCAAGTAGCCGGGGCTGACTGGCCAAAGGTAGTTTGTGGTTAGAATGAGTGAGTTCACTGCCGATCTGAGCTCCTATAAGGAAAAAGACTGTCATGTCATACTCTTGGTATCTGGCTGCCCAACAGGCAACAACGAGTGTTTGAGTCGAAACGGAGGCTGCTCCCACACCTGTGAGGATCTGAAGATCGGCTACAATTGCTCCTGCCCCGCTGGATACGGCCTGAAGGTGGACAAGAAAACCTGTGAAGGTGAGAGGAGCGCTCCTCACGCAGCGCTTGCATTGTGTCCTCGTTTGAACGTTACTCATTTAAAGGATCTAAAAACAGATTGAGGAGGAATTCAGGCTCACCCTGGGACCCAAACTAATGACGAGGTTTTAGAAGTAGGCCAGCATCCAGCTTTGGGTCCTGACAAGTATTTTAGGAAACCGGCATAGGAAAACTTGACTTTTGCGAGAAAATGTCCTTCACCCGCCACCAAGACAATATGGGAAGTTAAGGAAAGAAAGTGACACAAAATGTCTTTTTTGCTGCCACTCTCATTTAACCGTTGACCCCTTCCTCCCCCACCGGCAGACATTGACGAATGCGCTGACCCAGACACATGCAGTCAGATCTGTATCAACCTGCCTGGCAGCTACAAGTGCGACTGTGAGACAGGCTACGACATCGACCCAGTCACCAAGACCTGCAAGGCTGAATCAGGTATCGTTTGTATTTGCAGACAACCTTCTTCTTCTTTTAAAGTGTAAAGTGCTTTGTAACATCTACAAACAATTTTGAAACACATGAACACTGCATAGCATCGTCGGAAATGTGTGAACACCGTAAAATCTCCCGCGCTATTTGAACGCTTGACAGTAACCGCTCCACTTCTGTCCTCCAGGCACCGTCCCCTACCTGTTCTTCACCAACAAACACGAGGTGAGGAAGATGACGGTGGACCGCAGGGAGTACGTCCGTGTGATCCCCCAGCTGAAGAACGTGGCAACTGTGGACTTGGACATGCCGAGCAAGATAATCTTCTGGTCTGACCTCTCCCTGAAGAAGATCTACAGGTTAATAACACTGTGAAACCTCACTGATCCCTCCATCTCCATCACGCCATAATCTCCATCGTCATTTTGCTTACCTTCCTTTTACTCTTTACCTCCCTCAGGTCCAAGATGGACGTGGCTGGTAACTCCTCTCACCACGCGGTGGTAATTGACAGCAAGATTGAAATGCCCGAGGGCATCGCCGTAGACTGGATCCATGGCAACATCTACTGGACTGACAGCGGCATGAAGACTATCTCCGTGGCAACGACGGACGGCAGTAAGAGGAAGACGCTGATCACAGACGGCCTGGAGAAGCCGAGAGCCATTGCAGTGGACCCAGTGAATAAGTGAGTAAGGTGTCCTACACGGACAGATGTCTCGACTTTAATAACTCTCTGGGGCATCCGGGTAGTGCAGCGCTAGATTCCCTGCCTACCAACACAAGGGTCACAGGTTCGAGCCCCCGTGTTACCTTTGGCTTGGTCGGGTCGGGTGTCCATACAGGCACAATTGGCCGTGTCTGCGGGTGGGAAGTCAGATTAAGGCTATGTGTCCTGGTCGCTGCATTAGCGCCTTCTCTGGTCGGTCAGGGGGGAGGGGAACCAAGGGGTAACCATGTATCAGAGGAGGCATGTGCTAACCTACAATTCTCCCCTGATCGGCAGACAGCAGGGGGAGAAGTACAATTGGGGAGAAAAGGGGGGGGGCTTGATATATAAAAAAAATAAAAACTTTTAATGGCTCTCGGTTACTGAAAGTTACTTTTTAATGGGATCGAGGGTGGGGGGAATGATATACACATGCTAAAGAAAACAACTTTAATGACTCTCGGTTACTGAAAGTTATTTTTTAACGGGATCGACTGCAACTTTCCAGTAATTATGCAGGCTTGTGGTTCAAATTGTTATGTATCATTTGGTTTCTAGCTTCATGTACTGGACTGACTGGGGCAACAAGGCCAAGATTGAGAAGAGCGGGTTGAATGGAGCCGACCGCATCGCCTTGGTAACGGACAATATCGTCTGGCCCAATGGCATCACCCTGGGTAAGAGGACACGCCATAGACACAAAATGGAAACAGTTATTTTCCTTGGTTGATACTGTATAAGGAATATACTGCACTGCATAAATTATGCTAACAATCAGCTAAATCTCTCTCTCTCTCTCTCTCTCTCTGTGCCTGGACAGACATGGTCAGCCAGCGTCTCTACTGGGTCGACTCCAAGATGCACACTCTCTCCAGCATCGACGTGAACGGAGGAACGCGACACACTCTCATTTTCAATGAGGACAAGCTGTCCCACCCGCTCTCTCTGACTGTCTTTGAGGTTGGTGATGATGTCAAATGGCCAGGTTATTGCCACGTGTAAAAGATATCACAGGGTTTTATTTGGAAAAATTAAATTGAATGGGTAATTATTTGATATTATTACTGAAGAAGACAGCATGTTCATCCGGGCTCTACTGCCTAAAACAAATGATCTAGGTGAGAAACATTAACATAAAGTGAACTATAAGTTGGTTCTAATGACGTGAAGAATTAAAAGGGAAAGGAATGTTGATCTAAATATGAATCAACACCTTAGGGGGGGCAAATAATCCCTCGTTGGTTTCTGCTTAGCACACTGTGGTGCAATTTACACGTTTTACTAATGTATTGTGCACACTCATTATCCCATATTAATGAACTCAGCCAATTGGACAGCTTTAACTGTATTATTTCAAACCATTCAGTAGTCCTGTTAATGCCTGCAACAAGGCTGAACCAAGCCAAAGGTTTCCACGCCAGAGCGTTCCCTGCTTTATTTCCTATCAGATAGGAGCAGTGGTGTTAAGTCTTTTGTCATCATAATTTAAGCAAGCCACACGTATTGAAGAAATCGCTGCAAATAATGACCGAATGAAGCAATAAAACTAAGTCATGTCAAACTGTAATGAAATACTAAAAGTAGGGTGTTTTCCGTAATCACAGGAGAAGGTCTACTGGACTGACGTGGCCAACAGTGTGGTTATGAGCGCCAACCGTCTGACAGGAGGAAACATCACAGAGCTGGTGGAGGACCTGGACCAGCCTGAGGACATCGTCCTGTACCACAACCTCAAGCAGCCCATGGGTACAGCAGCCTCTGAGCCTGGCCACACGTCAAAACGACCGAAAACAAAACAAGTGAGCTTTCTAATGCTTTCTCTCTCATTATCCCCCCTGTCCGCTAGGTAAGAACTGGTGCAGAGAGAGTAACATTATGAACGGAGGGTGTGACTTTCTGTGCCTCCCCGCCCCTCTGATCAACCCGCGCTCTCCCAAATACACCTGCGCCTGTCCCGACGGCATGAGCCTGGGACCTGACATGAGGAAATGTGTAGCAGGTGAGCGACATGCACACACACACACTGAGGCTGTTTGTCAATAAAAACGGACGGATTTACCAAACTCAAATGTGTCTCGCTCTAACTGTATGTGTCTCTTTCCCAACAGGCCCAGTCTTCGCTCCTGTTGACACCACTACTACCTCTACTGCTACTCCCACCACCATGACTCCCACCACCACGACTCCCATCACCACTACAGCCAGAGCTACCAAAACACCTACATCCACTACATCTACCAACTCCACCCCCGGCATCGAGCCTGAGGTCACTGCTCAAGGTACAGGGCAGGAGAAGGACAGAGCAGTATATTGATAAAGTGATGCCCCCTTGTCATGGGTGTATATGTTTATATATATATATATATACCGTATATATATATATATATACCGTATAATATATATATATATATACCGTGTATATATATATATATATATATATATATATACCGTGTATATATATATATATATATATATATATACCGTATATATATATATATATATACCGTATATATATATATATATATACCGTATATATATATATATACCGTATATATATATATATATATATATATATATATATATATATATATATATATATATATATATATGTATGTATGTATATATATACACAGATGATGAAAGTGCTGATAGTAAGCTTTCAAATGATGTGTCATAAATTGAAATCTGAAAATACTTGAAGAGATTGAATGATCGTACTCCTAAAATCAACATTCAGATAAAATCGCCCTGAAAGTTGGTGAACAAGCTTGTTTTAAACTTTACACTAACAAGCTTAGTTTGCTAACAAAAAAATGTTTCCCGTAAAAAAAACTTTTATCTTGATTTGTGTGATTTATCTGCATCAGAAGACATTGGTACACAGAATTTACACCTACAATCTATAGAGTCCATGCTAAGAATGACTCAGATACTGTATAGTTTTTACACTGCCTGTCTGGTAAATGAATGCATTCTGAGGTCTGTAACAGACAGCTGTTTCACATCTAATCATGTCACTCCGCAGTCCAGAAGTCCAGTTGTTTTTTGTAGATTTCAATCAAATCAAATTAACCTGCAACATCAGAAAGATGTTACTCAGTTACTCCAGTTGTTTGGCGAAAGCTTCTAGACTACTCAGGGAAATAATCTTAAATCAATATTTTTTAAATCAAATCTTAATTTTATTTGGTAAGTAGTATGTAGCCATGTAATAAGCAGGATAATGTACAGTCATCAGACTGCTTTGAGTCAAGATTTCACTGTACATTATCCCTCATGTTAGATTAAATTAGGCTATTAGAATATTTTATAAGATTATAGAACTCAAAAATTGTGTTCTCTGCTTTTTCAGCTAACAACAGACTGGCAGTGCGGCCCAAAGAAGCCCAGGCCTCCCACCCGGCTGCTCTCTACATTGTGCTGCCCATAAGTGAGTTTCAGCCTTGTCCTATGAGATTCAGTCTAACCAGCTGTTTGATTTGATTGATCATTTCCACTGGTCCCTCTGATCTCACCACAAATGACCCCTTGACGCCCTCTCATCTGTAGTGCTGATGTGCCTGGTGGTCTTCGGAGCGGTGTTGCTATGGAGACACTGGCGTCTGAAGAACACCAACACCATCCACTTTGATAACCCGGTGTACCAGAAGACCACAGAGGACGAGCTGCACATCTGCAGGAACAGCTCCGAGGGCTACGTCTATCCTCAGGTAGCTTCACTTTAATGCCGGTGTGAATACTGGATCTACTCGCCTTCCACATCTGCTCCCGGGTCCTGTGACTACAGATGACGTCACGGCTTCATGCATTGTGATTGGCTGTACGTGGGATTAACACGTGGGATTAACACGCTCAAAATGCATGACACCTTTAGATTAGCTAACAAGCTACGCTACTGATGTTATCTGACATTTGGGAATGTTAATACATAAAGAAATATTAATCATACAAACATTCAATCATAAGGATTCAGCATTTCTCATGTATATACTTTTTGAAAATAAATGTTACGAGAGCTTAAAAATACATTATACTAGGTAATGTATGCTAATAACACATATCTACCATCTTTCTGCATGAAACATTGTGTACACACTTTCAGCTAGCTAGCTAGCAATTTGTTCTTTTATAGCTTTAGCAACCAAGCGAACATTACCTATAGCAACTAAAACAGTCAATGGTGGTCATGCTAACATTATCTAATGTTATCAGTGTTATAAATGTATCTAACATTGTCCATGTTGGATCATCAGGTTGCTTGCAAATGCGCACAAATATCTAGCTAATGTCACTTTTTGGCCGCTGCAGCAAATCATAATGCGTGAAGTCGTGGTGTCATCTGTAGTACAGGACCCGCGAGCCGATGTTGTCGGGCGAGTAGATCCGGTAGTAACACCTGACAAGTTATTATACACAGATAGCCTCTTATCGTTTGTCTCTCAAAATTGAGAAATATAGCGTTCCTCATTCAAATTCACCCTTTTTTTCCAGAGGCAAATGGTGAGCATGGAGGACGTGGACATTGCATGACGCACAGATGAAGAAGACCGTCTTATTTGAAAGCAATTTTTTTTGTTCCGACGCAAAGGTGAAGCAACAAAGGCCATCTTATGCACTGCTGCTGCTTACACGCCCCTCTCCCCTCCCCCCCCGTGACCTCATTCTGTGGCTTACGTTTCTGACCTCAGCACTGTGCCGTCCAAGTCTGAAGGAAGAAGTGAAAATGAAAAAGAAAGAGAAAAGAAAAACAGAAGATCCTTTAAGCCGTGGTTTAGTGTGACAAAACGGAAATAAAACTGTACAGGGCCATTTTGTCCGACCACAAAATGGCTTGAAATTGAAGGACTGATGCATGGTTGAAGAAGATTATTTTCTTTGCTTCGGAGCGCCGGCTCCTCGACTCCTCGACACGTTGAAGTTCCTATCGGAGAAACACTGTCTAAGCTTACTCGCTCGTCCTCTTCACTTTGTTCACTTTGCGTCATCACTTGTGACATTACATTCTCCTCTCTTTTGTGACTTCATTATCCGTCTAACTCCAGTTGCGAAGCTCACTATCATTTTACTTTCCTGAGCTGAAATATTCTGCAGAATGTTGTTTTGCACAGAGTCGGCTCGAGGCACGTTAAGGTTCTATTGGGTAGTGTTTACTGTGCCATTACAAGCAGTTATTGCGATCTCAAGATAAGGCTTATCTTTTTACAAGCACTAAGTTAACAAGGATGCACGTGCTTTTTTTGACACAGCTTGGCTTTAGTACGTGAATTTCCCCAAATTTACCTGATCCTGGGTCTTGTTTTTGCAAGTAATGTGCTACCTATCTGTGTGCCTTTTCCATCCATTTAACATTTGCCTGTCCATATTGGCAGTATTGCCCAAGTGTAGGTAAATTGATTGGGTAATAGAGTAAATGCCTTATTATTATTATTATTCTGTTTTAGTTAATACCATGGT
The DNA here is from genome assembly GCF_964638095.1 of Poromitra crassiceps. Classification (NCBI taxonomy): domain Eukaryota; kingdom Metazoa; phylum Chordata; class Actinopteri; order Beryciformes; family Melamphaidae; genus Poromitra; species Poromitra crassiceps. Next base: position 38,076,762 of record NC_139626.1, on the reverse strand, counting down.
GCTTGAGTCCCACTCAGTAGTTGCCTTACTAGTTACACTGCTGCCTATTCTTCTCTTGGGCTCAGAGTTGCACATTAAGTTAGGCATCATCTTCATCATCGTCCATTGTAGTTTTGCAGCAAACTTCAACTCCCATCTCAATCAGCACACCTATATTATTCCTCCCTTTTGTGACCAATTCCTAAAATAAGTTATTTGTGTGGTGAGAGATCATTCGGAGATGGTTTACATTGTGAGTGGAAGGGCTGCTGAATTTTCTGAAGACCAAACCGAACTGAAGGAAAAAGAAAATGTTCTGTTGTAGTGTTAGTGTGACTAGCAGAAGGTGTGTTAATGTTCTGTTGTAGTGTTAGTGTGACCAGCTGAAGGTTTGTTCAAGTCAAAAGTGGTTGAATGACATTGTGAGTGATTACTTTTCAGGACACTGTAAATAGTTTGTGTAAATATATTGTAAACACTCCATATGTTCACGGTGGCGTGTTACCTTTTTATATTTGTACATTGTAAACCAAGAAATACTGTAAATAGCTGAGATTCCTTTATTTATTTATATGAATATATGAGTGAAGGTTTTTGATTTTTGTCATCTTACTGTAGTACGTTTCTGGCTGTAAATAAGCACATCAGCACCGTCCATGGTGTTCCAGACAAGTCACTCTAACCTCTACAGTGTACATTTAAGTTATGTAACTTATGTTCAATCAAACCCTTGTTATTCTGGTCTGTTTTGTGTATATGACATCCTTAGACAACTGCATGGGTTCATCGTTGCTGCTGCGTAGCGCTCATCATTTGCAACAGCATGGCTACATGTTGTGAAATACAATAAGTTTTTGCTTGTTCCTCACTGCTTTTCTTTCACATGCAGTGGTAAATGATGATCATTTTGTTTCATAAAGTGACATTTTCTCCCCACTGTGAGATTATTGTCGAAGGCACATTTGTGCAAAGCACAATGTTTCTCCATCACACCAGAATGTATGCACCAGTCTGTAGGATGGAGTGCACAGTAACAGCCTGCTTGTTACACGCAGAACGCATTGTTCACCTTGTTGTTTGGCTATTTGAATTTGGGCACCTGTTTGTCTTTTGTTGTGCTTTGTTAAATAAAAGAAAATTATTTGTTTATCTGTCTTTCACTTTCCCAAGGGACAGTTGTACAGTTGGTACAGGAGTTGCACTGCTGACATTACATGATACAACATGATATTATACAAGCCTGATAATAACCCATATGTGACATGAGATAATGGATTAATCTCAGCACTAAACTAAAACATTTAAATTGAGCTCTCCTTTGAAAAATAAATGTATCCAAAGGGTAGGCACTATGAATGTCCATGAAACCTGTCTATTGTGTATGCTGCCTGGAAATGTTACCATTAGTCTATTAGTCTCTAATCTATAACACAACACTGAACATGTACCAGGACTAACCCCCATCACACTCTGGTCTCTTCTCACTGCCTTTGTTTTGCAGATTTGTTATCACTTGGTCAGGTCTTATCAGGGGGAACGCAACGTGATGTGCCTAATCCAACTTCAACAAATCTGCGTCCTCTCATTTGCATGATCTGCTGATTTCACCTGCTGCTCCCCTACTGGCTGAGAGGCAGATTTATTATCTGTGTGTGTGTCAGGGGGGACAGCCTTTCGTCTGACCTGTTGCCTGTGAAAGAGGCCCAGGACTTCTATAAAGAATTTGGTAACACTTTATAAGGGCCACTAAATTAAGGGTATTAACAGTTAACTGATGTGTCTAGTAATCATTTAGCCTACTAATGGTTTCCATGTTAACAAGGTATTAATTTATGCATATTTAATAGGGTGAGGGTTAGGTGATGGTCATTACGCATTAATTGATGCTTATTATTGCATTAGCGCATTAACTAACCATTCAATCAAACCCTTATTGTAAAGTGTTACCAAGAATTTTCATTTTCCTATTGAGCTCCACGACACCCAAAACTACTGATTCAGGCTGATTCTGAAACTATAACCCATTTCAACAGAACGTCACATCTCAACTTTTAAAAAGAGGGTCCAAATGTATAGAACTCCTTTAGCCTCCTCACATCACAGGGACTTGAGGCTGTTATTTGGGTCAATTACAGTGGAGAATGACGGATGTGCCCGCCGTAATGTTTCATGTTTCCAGCGGTTCATTGGGAAGCAGCATGGGAACCACCCAGAGCGCCTCCCCTGCTCCACCCGATCAAAGAGGGAAAGGAATTTGATACAAAAAAAAAACATGAGTTGGTGGTTTTTTTATACTCTGGTGATGTCATCATTGGCTTTGGAAAGCCAAGCATGGACGATTCCTTTTGTCTCTCTGTTTTTTTTCCTAACCTCATTTTGGAATTTCCTCCTAAACCCTTGAGAGGAGAACGTGAAAGGAGGCAGAAATCCATAGGAAGAGTGCAATTCAAGATGCCTCAGAGTGACACACGAGATAACAAATTGCAGATGTAAAATCATACATGTTGTGAAGAAAAAAAAGCTGTTTGTCTAGTGCAGATGGACCTGACACACCCTACAAGCCAAGCAGCCATCTCCCTAACATAATCATCTATAATTCATCCTTAATGATGTTCCATAAATGACACACCCCATCACTGCTATAGTGCATAGGAGAGAGAGAGAGAGAGAGAGAGAGAGAGTGGCAGGGAGGGAGAGAGAGAATGAGAGAGAGAGATGCCATTTTTAATGGCGGAGGTTGAGTGGGTAAGTAATGTAACGTCAATAGCTTTCAAGAGTAGTGCTGTAGTGACTGGGAAGTAAGTGATACAGGCTATACAGCCAACAGCATGCAGCAGTCTAGATAGAGAAGGAGGATGCACATATTCATTTTGTGAGGCTCAAAATACAGGCCAATATCATGATGAGGGAGGAAGTGTTGAGCGCTTGGAAAAAATGGCTGTAAATCAAAGCTTTTTGGCTGGAGTAACATGACAGAGACTGGAGGAACAGGGATTCTCACGCCACGGGTCATATGGTCTCTAAGATATTTCAGCCTCGCGGCCCAAATTTACGGTTTCTCCCAAGGGTGCTAGCTCATGCCTCCTAAATCACAGTCTGACCACAGCTTCATTACAGAAACTGTGGAAATCATGCCCCGCGCTTCCAAGGCCTGCAAAGCCTTGAGCCAGAAACGTGAGCGTGTCTCATAGAAATTGTATGGTTCTGTGTGTACGTGCATGATGTGTGTGTGTGTGTGTGTGTGTATGTGTGTGTGCATGCATGCATGCATGCATGCATGCGTGCGTGCGTGCATGCGTGTGTGTGTGTGTGTGTGTGTGTGTGTATGTATGTATGTGAATGTGTGTGTGTGTGTGTGTGTGTGTGTGTGTGTGTGTGTGTGTGTGTGTGTGTGTGTGTGCGTGTGTGCATGCGTGTGCGTGTGTGCGTGTGTGTGTGTGTGTGTGTATGTGTGTGTGTGTGTGTGTGTTTGGGTGTGTGCGTGCGTGCGTGCGTGCGTGTTTGCGCAAGCTGAGCTCCACGTCAGGGACTGGCCCTGCTCAGGGACGAGCCCTGCTGTCAGCTCAGCACACTGGGAAGCTGTGGTATGCTGCCTGTCTGGAACTGGGAACCACATTCCACTTTAGAGACTCATCACGTCCAGTATCTCCTGCCGCCATCATCCTGATGACGTCTGCAAACATCAAACTCTGCAACTGTGCAAAGAGTCGCAGGTCGATCACTTCTCTAAGTCTCTGATCATCCGGGTTTGGGTTTGCCACTTGACTAATGAATGAAAAGGTAGAAGGTCATTTCCAACCAATCACATCTATGGACAAAGCACCTACTGGGCACCAGTGGAAATCTTCGCCATTGTGTCTTTCCGTCAGTAGCAAAGCCATTGTTGACACTTAATTGGCTCTATTCATGCAGATTAACCTCAGTGTCAATGTGTGTGTGTGTGTGTGTGTGTGTGTGTGTGTATGTGTGTGTGTGTGTGTGTGTGTGTGTGTGTGTGTGTGTGTGTGAGGGGGGGGGGGGGACATTGCCCGGAGCAGCCTACACCTGAAGCCAGGGTGACAAATGACACCTGTTCCCTGAGGGATGGAGGCGTGTGCAGGGGAGGAAGAGGAAGGGGGGGGGGGGGGGGGGGGGGTGAGATGTGTGTGGAAGGGCGGGGTTGCACAATGCCATCTTTCTTCCGTGTCTTCTCCTCACCTCACTATTTACATATGGCCGCCGTCTCCCCATTGGCTGACCGGCCACAAAAGGGGCCGAGCTTAACCTCACACCACTGTGTCGTAAGCGAAGGAGGGAGTGTCCTAAAAAAAATGACAATGGGGGGGGGGGGGGGGGGGGGGTGGATGGGAGGATAGATACTCCCCTGTCAGGTTACCACACAGGGCACTAACCGTCCTGATGATAAGGTAACAATAATAGCCTGTTTGGTCTCTGCCTGGCGACCGAAAGCCAAACAAGGTGAACTGCAGTGTCTCCTGCTCAGGCAGCAGGGGGAGGATGCACTCCAGCCAAATCAATCGTATTGTAATGGAGATAATTGTATTTTTTAATACACTGGTGTATTGCTAGGATGTTAACTGGGGAAGATCCATTACTTAAAGGTGATGGAGGTCGTGAGCGTCTCTGTTGGGTCTCACATATCAATTCCAGGGCCAGCACCCGCAGCTATTATCATGACGCATATCATGCAGTATCTCTTTATATCATGCAGTATCTCTTTCACTCTATTCTGCCATGCTGAGCTGAACTGCTCTGACCCTGACCAGGCCTTGTTCTTTTCTCATAAACTCTGCTTTTTAACAGCAGAGTGCACGTATGGATATCCAGGAAAGCTTGCAAAAAAAACAACTCAGAGTTGCCCATCCCAAGGCATCTGATGCTCACCAATGGATCTACGATGATCTTGGTGCTAAGAAGGTTTTAGAATTCCCAGTTCACCTCATCCCCTGTGCTTGAGAAGCCCAGTATCATGGACTGCACTAACCACAGCCCCCATCACCATCTCTTGACCCGTGTCACTGGGTTAGAAAGCTGAGGGAAAGATTGCCATAGATGTTCCTTATACAACTGGGTTGCTGCAGCAGCTCATATAAGACCACATCTCAACTATATTGACCCCTGGTTAATACTATTGACTGTAAATGGCATTAATAAAGGATCAGAATAAAGTAGTCGTGTTTGCAGAACGCTACTAGTAGCATTAGATCAAATATGGTATGACTGACAGAGCTGCAGAGAGAGGGGAAATATTTTGTTTTCAACTTGTCTGACCAGTGAAATCTTTCCATATGTTTGCATTGGGCCTCAGACTCCGTGTGGGGAAGCAGTTGTGTCTGCATTTCTTTTCTTCCCCTGTCTAATCCAGATCACGCAAACCAACTGTCTTAATCCAGATCACACAAACCAACTGTCTTAATCCAGATCACACAAACCAACTGTCTTAATCCAGATCACACAAACCAACTGTCTTAATCCAGATCACACAAACCAACTGTCTTAATCCAGATCACACAAACCAATCTTCCCCTGTCTAATCCAGATCACAGAAACCAATGGGAACTGCCATCAAAATGCATTACTGTACGTGGGAGCTGAGTTTACATTATAACAGATATGCCCCTCCTGAAGCCTCAGATTGAACTGGCTTGTGGGGGGAACTTTTAGCCCCTAGATGCGCACGACATTTTGAAACTATACGTTCCCATAACATCAGTCAAAATGACCCATGCATTTTTCCTTTGAATAAGAAGGATCATGTCACTTTTACTTGTGCAAATAATGACCATTATGGCATGTTTTAGATTCCCCCCGTTATTGTAAATCAAATCAATTCCATAGTCAAATAATGTAGTCAAATAATAATAAATAACATTATATAACATTTTGACCCATGTTATGGAAACTTGGGGTAGTGATGATAAAATGGCAAAATCTCATAAAAGTTCAAAATGAGTACCGTAGTCATTGTAACAGATTTCTTCAGGAATACGTGGAATGACAACAGTATGAGTGTATTTCTTGCAGTCCTGCAGTATATAAACCAAAATATCAAAAGTCTGGATCAAAATGATCCATGTTATGCATCTAAAGCAGGGCCACTCCGCTTGCTTTGCCTGGGGGCCACATACAAAATGACAGAAGGCCAGAGGCAGCGATATTTGACAATTTAGCTGGAGCTCAGTCAAACTTGATTTAACGTTAGTTTTCATTGTGAATTGGAAAAGGGTCAGCAGGGGGCCCTATGGCGGGCCCCCGGGCCGCCAGGTGACTATCACTGATCTAAAGGTTAAAGGCCACATATTTGTGAATGCCATCACTTTGACTTGAATGCAGGCAAACTGGAGAGTGCGCCTTTACGACACTCTTGGACCACATCCTGTGTGAACATTCAATGTGTTCTTCTTAGTCACCTTATGTAGCTCCGCCCACTTGACCCAGTTGTGTTACGACTTCCTGTTCAAAACGCCGTCTGTTTTACCTGCTCAAACCTAGTCTGACTCACTGGCTGCAACTTCACATTGAGTGTCTGTTTTACCTGGTCAAACCTAGTCTGACTCACTGGCTGCAACTTCACATTGAGTGGCAGATGATTCTAGAGGCCGATAACATAATGAACACAACATAAGTACCTACTGTACTAAGGTGAATACATGACTGATAAGAACCACGCCTCCTGTACATGGATCTATGCTCCTGTAGGTCTGTGGAGGGGGACAGGCATCTAGGGCCTAATACTTCACAAAGAGGCCCATGCGGGGAGGGGTGGGGGGCTTGGTAGGTGATGTAGGCTAAGCTTTATGGCTTAAGAAGCTCCAAAAGCACATGAGCAATGAGTGCTTCTGTTATTGCTGTGGGATGTAGGTCATTGTAACACCCTAAAGTTCAGTTAACATATTGAGATAATAACTTAACTTGACTCAAGGCCGACACACTCTCGTCTTTTATAACTTGTGACCGATAATTTTACGAGGACTCTGACACGGTTGGTAAAGGTGCGATGAAATGGCCATAGTACTCATTTCAAGTATTACAAGCCAGTAAATACTGCGCTGAAGCTATCATTTGAGATGTCAAACCAATGGTGAATCTGGAGCGGCTCTGTACACATTGAATGAGAAATGGATTTTTTTGGAGTACGATGTTTATCTTATGCCTTCCATTCAAATTCACTTCATATCAAGATAGGAGTGCCACCAGACACCAGTCCAGAACCAGCCAATACAGTACATACTGGTCTGCAGATATCCTGAATGTCGTCACAGTTACTTCTGTTCATGTTTGTAAATGCATTATCTATGGAGCTGTGCATCTGTGACTCATCCCACTAAGGAATTGTGACAATATCTGTTATGGAAAATAACTGTGAATGTTCACTGATAGGCTACTGTCAGAGATTCTGTAAGAGCTAAGAATAACACTTGTAGCCTATTTAGAAATTCACATCTCCTGACATGAGCAAATGCGATACAATTCATACTTTAATTAATAGAAGCCAGCATTGTTTTTTATTGTGTGTTATTGTGTTTGATCTTTGTGTGTTAATGAGATCACATGACCATTTTCACTAATTCATCACTGTCAGTGTGTCCTTACATTATACATAGCCATATGAAGTGTGCAATGCTTGTTGTCTGCCACCTGTTGGTGGAAATGCTCCACTGTGCAGAGGAACCTCTTCTTTTTGGATGTTCAGGATTATGGCACTACTAGCTGGTTTTCCTGATGAGGGGAAATTACTGGCAGACTGAGGGCACATATACACAAGTTATATGACTTTACTAATTATTATTTCACTAGTTAAATTGTTAGTAGTAGAAGAAAAGTGACAAGCAAAAACGAAGTGAGTCACCAGATCTAGTGTAGGCCTAATACATAATATCACAATTAGTACAATTGCAATAGCAACTTATGAGTGGCAAAATAGTGACTAGTAAGTAACAAATTAATAATTATAAAATAGCCTGCAAAAATCTATACTTTTAGTGAGTATTAGATTAGGGAAGAAATGGCAAAACGACATGCCATATTAAATGAAAGGAAATAGGCATGAAGTCAGCAGGCAAAGCATAAGACAAAGTCCATGTTGATTTGTGGATCTGTAGCGCCCTCTGGCGGATACACTGAGCAGCGCACCCACCTCCCTTCCCATTCAGGTGAGCGCAACTCGGGTGAATGTTTCACCTGGATGTGATGACATCACGGCACCTTCAGGAAAAAGAAACGGTGGTATCCATGATCACCTTTAGCTTATGAATACTAGAAGTATCGTACTTCTAGTTTGTTACATGGCGACACGAAATTCATACAAGTGAAGACCGGAGTGGAAGAATATAGGCTACATTTAACTTAGTTTGTGTAAGCGTTTTAGACTGTGGACTGTGTAGGCTACAAACACGATGTCTGCCTCCGCTGTGTTTGTGCTGGACTTGAAGGGAAAGGTAAGATCAATCCCGGGGCTCATGACATAGACATTATTGGCAATGTATGGGCTTGGAGTGGGCTGTGCCACGACCACTTTATTAAACAGAAAATACCCACTTTGTTCTCGTTCGATCAAGTTGTCACTGTTGCTTTAAACTTTAAAACATTGATAGCATTCTTCTGCGTCGTTAAACATTAATCGCTCGCGACTGACCCCATCCTGTATCCTGGTCACTTCCGCAAGCTTGTCAGTGGAAATGCAAATAACTTCATGGCCAGACCAGTGTTGCAGCACATAACATGTAGCCTAGACTAGTCATCATGGCATATTATCTTCATAATGTACACAGATAAAACGTCCCTTTCTTTCTAGATAGAAAATGTAACTTGAGACAGAAGTTTGTTCTACAGATAAAAGGGAGGGGGAGTAAACACGGTTTCAGGTGTCCGGCGGCTGCGACACAGCAGCATATGCCATGCACACAGTGCATTTAATTAATCTAATCCAGACAGAATGGAGCCTGGCAGTGTAGTAAGTCTGGCATCTTGAGCAGCAGTCAGGTTAGACCAGTTCCCTGACCCTATCTTTCACATCTTATCTCCTCTGTAGCACAGTGATTCCGCACGTATGGTCTGACTGGGGACCTCCAGGGGTGTCTGAGAGGATTTCAGGGGGTTCCCAGCAACAGGAATAATACAATTTCACATTCACTCACTGGAAGCTCGGTGACAGAATTGGGCAGGTGGAAGGATGACTGTTCCCCACATACAGTTATGCAAATCTGCACTAAATCACAAGCAGAAAAGCTTCTCAGATGTGGTTTCTTATTCTTAGGAGTTTTTCAGATGTGGTTTCTTAGCAGTTTTTCAGATGTGGTTTCTTGATTTGATTTGATTTGATTTGATTTTATTAGACGTCAATCATGGAAAAAACAAGTTACAACAAGTTTATCAGAGCGTCAGGGATACAGACACATGATAGTCTTTCGACTTATTTCCACTGTGGTCCCTGGACTGGGACAAACAACATAGTAACAAATAGATACAATACACCAATTAACACCAATAAATAAAATAAATAAAGCATCCTAAGCTACACTACCTACAGCATAAACACACCAAGAGTTAATACTAAAAAAAGGTGACCATTCTATTCTGAAACATTATCTAAAAGCCATGCTTTGACCTTTATCTTTAAAAATGAGATGGCTGGAGATGCTTTTTATAGCTAGGGGTAGAGAGTTCCAATTAACTGCTCCCCCAAACTTAAAAGAGTGTTTACCCATTTCGGTGGTGAACGTGGGCACAGTCAGGTCTGCAATACTGGCTCTGGTGAAGTGTGTGTGGGCTTCACTACGTTTCTGGAAGAGCTTACAAAGGTACGCAGGGGCTCTGTTGGTATAGATGCTGTGCACCTGGTTCAGCTGTAGTTGAACTGACCTGGCTGCCAGAGGGAGCCAACCCAACTGCCGGAAATGCAGCTTACCAACATGGTCCATCGCAGACAGCCCCAAGACAAGCCTGACTAGCCTATTCTGAGAAACCTGCAGCTTCTTTTTTAGGGCTATGGTTAGGCCACCGTACCATGAGCCAATCGCATAATCAAAACAACATAAGACCAGTGAATTTGCTAGTAGGTGAAGACTATCCGGGTCCAGAAACTGTGCTTTTCTGGCCAAGAACTTGGTTCTGCCATTCACCTTGCTTATCGTCTTAAGAGCCATGGATTCGCCGCCCAGACTGCGATCTAGCAGACAGCCAAGGTAGCTGACTGAGGGTTTAGCAGTAAAGGTCTGGCCCCCAAGAGAAATACTGGGTGAGCCAAGTTTGTGTAATCTGGGCTGGGAACCAAACAAGATATATTCAGTTTTTCTTAGCAGTTTTTCAGATGTGGTTTCTTAGGAGTTTTTGTCAAATGTGATGTTATTATATAACATTGTTTCCTTTAATGCATATTTTGTAGCAGTTATTGTTTTCCGCCATATTGGGCCCATGTGGTCCCAGGGCAGGTTGCAGTTTAACAGGTCTACTTGGATATTTATTTGTCAAGTATCAGCTCTAAATATTAGTCCTATAAGTGTTTTGGATTTCATATTTCATATTTTTCCATTTGACTTATGTTACATACTTATTACATACCGTGATGGCCCACCTCTAATGAGTAAGTATAGAAAACTTATTCTAACTCAATTAAGATACAAGTCTGCTAACGATGTGATGTCATTCTCCTCGCTCAGGTGCTGATTTGTCGGAACTACAAAGGCGATGTGGACATGGCGGAGATCGACCACTTCCTGCCTTTGCTCATGCAACAGGAAGAGGAGGGGCTCGTCTGCCCTGTGATGTCACACGGCAGCGTTCACTTCCTTTGGATCAAGCACAGCAACCTGTACTGTATCTTTTTCCTGGATGATGCTGTCACAGATGACAACATCTGTCACAGATACAGTACTTTCAATTACAGTCATGATGCACACGTTTCCAGCAGTATAGTTGACCCTGATGTGTGACATGTGGCCCACACAGCAACAACACTGACACCAATAACTTGACTAATCTGACACAGATTCATGAATTTCATCCATCGTTGTCAATCATCAGTGATTAAAAGAGGATTCCCCCCAACCCAAATTTCCATTCATTTCATACTAAATTCAATGTTCAAATGTTGGTCATAGAGTAAAATTGTAAATAGAATAAGTGAACAATAATAGTGACCTTAATATAGCATAAATGTGTTAAGTACTCCTTGACCTGATCCTTATACAGTGGTGGCCACTACAAACAAGAACTCCAATGCTTCTCTCGTATACTCCTTTCTCTACAAACTAGTGGAGGTGAGTTGGTATGAAACACGCCCCGGATTTGGTTGAGTCCCAAATGGTATTCCCCCTCTTTTCCTATGCGCATAATATCATCCTATCAGATCTGTGATGCTGAAGGTATTAGAGAGTGTATGATAGAGTAGATGTACTGAGCATTTTGGAATAGGCAAATACTCCTGCCTCTTTCACTATTCACAAGTCGGAACGAAAGATGATGCAAACTAAAAACCATCAGTGAAGCAGAGTGAAGCAAGCAGTGAAGCACCTTTAAGGCCGATGTGTGTTGTGTGTAATGTAGGTGTTTACAGAGTACTTTAAAGAGCTGGAGGAGGAGAGCATTCAGGATAACTTTGTGGTCGTCTACGAGCTGCTGGACGAGCTGATGGACTTTGGATTCCCCCAGACGACCGACAGCAAGATCCTACAGGAGTGAGACTCAGCCGCACGCACGCACGCACGCACGTGTACACACACACACACACACACACACACACACACACACACACACACACACACACACACACACACACACACACACACACACACATACACACACACACACACACACACACACACACACACACACACACAAACACACACACACACACACACACACACAGACACACACACACACACACACACACACACACACACACACACACACACACACACACACACACACACACACAGACACACACACACACACACACACACACACACACACACACACACACACACACACACACACACACACACAGCATTTTGTCATTTTGAGCCACTGATCCCAAAACATAGGAGCGTGTTAGTGCTGTGTGTCACAGCAGATCGTGCCTTCTTTGCAGGTACATCACCCAGGAGGGGGCCAAGCTGGAGGTGGCCAAGAGCAAGGTGCCGACCACCGTCACCAACGCCGTCTCCTGGAGGTCAGAGGGCATCAAGTACAAGAAGAATGAGGTCTTTATTGACGTCATCGAGTCCATTAATGTGCTGGTAAGCTGGAATATGGGGAACTACCATCGTTTATTAACAAGTCATAGAGAGTAGCACTGGGACTACAAAGGGGAGTCGGAAGATTTCGAGCGCGAGAAGACAGAATGTAGGGAAACAGTGGATGGATAAATCCAGAAGGAGGTGCAACATAAAGGATGCCAACTGCCATAAAACACCACAGAAGAAGAAGAAGAAGAAGAAGAGAGTAGCACTGATAGGATAGCACAGCAGGAAAAGGCAGTGTAGAATGGTAACTGTTGCAAAAGCTCAGCCCACCACATCTATCCTATATTGTCACTGTAGGATGTTGTTTAATGTTCTGTTGGAGTGGAGCAAGCTTGTAAAAAGTGGGATTTCTATGATGGCTACATTTATTTCAGTCTGTCACAGGTAGATTGGTGACTGGTCAGGAATAAACACATAACAGAACGTGTTTCAACTTAGTAGCCACTGAATTACTGAGTGACCTTTAACCTTTATAGTATATAGTTATTATTTTCATGTACGTGTCTGTTCTGCCAAATGGGCCATAATGGAGCAAGTAAGTTAGTGCAAGTCTTCCCTGTATCATAGCTAATGCAGTATTAATATCATCGCTTTTATGCCACACTTAACACATTGGTTACTTCTTATTTATCCCTCTATAATACGGTAAGGAATGTAAAGTTTATACAAAAGTATTGTTATTATTACTACTACGAGTACTACTAACGACAGTAGTGTCATTACATCACTTCATTAGTCGACTATGAAGTCATTTCATGGATGGAAATCCAATCTGTATCTTGTGATTTATGCTGTGCTTTTGATCTAATTGTTGTTTGGTTTAATTGACTAAATACATGAGATTATCTAACCCGTATATGATTTGAGCAAACATGGATTGGGCACTCTGTTGTTTTCTTACAGGTCAATGCTAATGGCAGCGTCATGAGCAGTGACATTGTGGGCAGCATCAAGCTGAAGACCATGCTGTCTGGGATGCCTGAGCTACGGCTGGGCCTCAACGACCGAGTGCTCTTCGCCCTCACTGGACGTATGTGCACACACTTCTCTGTCTCTATCATCACCCTGTCTGTCTGTCTGTCTGTCTGTCTGTCTGTCTGTCTGTCTGCCTGTCTGCCTGTCTGTCTGTCTGTCTGTCTGCCTGCCTGCCTGTCTGTCTGTCTGTCTGTCTGTCTGTATGTCTGTCTGTCTGTATGTCTGTCTGTCTGTCTGTCTGTCTGTCTGCCTGTCTGTCTGCCTGCCTGCCTGTCTGCCTGTCTGTCTGTCTGTCTGTCTGTCATAAATTACTTTGGTATTCTGTTCTATCAAGAAATAACCAATCATTTAGTTGTTTTTGTGTTCAGGTGACAAGGGGAAGACGGTGGCGATGGAAGATGTGAAGTTCCACCAGTGTGTGCGCCTCTCGCGCTTCGAGAGCGACCGCACCATCTCCTTCATCCCTCCAGATGGCGAGTCTGAGCTCATGTCCTACCGGATCAACACTCACGTTAGTCCTGTTCATCCCCTCATAGTCATATATACTGTAATAGTTCATATTTCTAATTTAATACGAAATGCAGAATTGTTCCGTGCTCTGAATGCGGAATAACGCTCTTGAAGCTTACATGCACACAGTATGTCAGATAATATGATTGATTCGTTTTGATTGATTTGTTTCCCTTTATTTAAGTGTCATCCTTTCAATGAAGCCCAGCCCATATGGACTTAACAGGAGACTTGTCCTGATCATTTTTCATAAACCATGATCAAACATATCACCAACAGAAACAACCAAAATACATACAGGGCAATTATAATACAACATGAGACACAACAACCCTCATAATTATGCTTGTAAACTCACACACATCTTGACAGGAGACCTGACATATCCTAATTAAAAAGCTGAGATCGCCTTAGAAATAAAATGAGCAGTCTTAAATACTTCAGCCTTGAACAACCACTCCAACTTCTGGCCACCATCTGCCCAGAATAGCTCAGGTTTTTGTTTGTGCATTTCATCAAATGAGGGACTTCTCATATCATCCTATATTGTACAATAAAACATGAAATTAAAATCATCTTTTAGATCACAGACATTGCATAATCCTATTATCTTCTGGCGGAGCTGTGAACTGACCTACTGCAATAGCAAGAGGCAGGATAGCATCAGCTGAGCACATAATGACCTCTGGTTAATAGCGTACTGTATATCCCAGGTGAGCTCTGAATAATATATATTAGTATTGGTGGTCCCAGTAGGAATCAAATCCTGACAGTATTAGTGCCACGATCAGCCCATTGAGCTATACAGGGTGAGCATCTCCAATATGGCATAACAAATAGCAGGATATTGGTGTGCATATAAACACACTGAATGACAAAGTATGTATTAATTCATATTGTTTGTTGTTGGTCATGATTAACGGTCCGCATCAACAGGGCTGAATCATTGACAGTGGTGGTGTAGTTAGGGATTGTTTGTTGTTGGTCGTGATTAACGGTCCGCATCAACAGGGCTGAATCATTGACAGTGGTGGTGTAGTCAGGAATGTCATACCGAACCGACCTGGATAGCTAGGCTTAGATAGTGAGGTAATATGCAGTTGTGCGGTGGTAGCATGGAGGGGGGTGTTTCCAGGACGCTGGATTACACCGTTAAGCCTTCTTGAGGTGTCGTGGGCCTAACTTAACGAAACGTCGGTGAAGGAAGGTGCCCACTTGAAAACCCCAATGACATGCTTCATACTGCTGTTGGCTAGGGTAGGTAACTGGTGATTTGTGTCTTGTTTATTAGTTTGTTAGCCTGTTAGCTTGTTTTATTCTGGATTGGGCTTCTAAATGTGTTTTTCCTCGGGTTTTGGCACAAGGGATAGTAACATCTTGTCCTGTGTATTAATTAATACATATGCAATGTAATTTATGGATGTAACTTAAAGATGTGTTGCTTTACGTCATTTTTAAGATGATATAAGCTGTTGTATGATTAACCCCTATCTTCTGTCTCAACAGGTGAAGCCTCTGATATGGATTGAATCAGTCATAGAGAAATTCTCTCACAGTAGAGTGGAAATCATGGTTAAGGTACTGACTTATGATAATTTAATTACATTGGCAACAAAATGTGCTACATCCATATTTCTAAACATAAAACACCTTAAACACCCTAAACACCTTATCATCACTGGAGAAGAGTATGGTGTTCTGTTATGAAAGCCATCAACTCAACACATGAAATGAACAAGGAACAGAGAGAATATAATTTCTGTTGTAGTTGAAAATACAACTCGCTCATACAATACTGAGGTTGTCTCCAGCTGTAACTTGTGTGTCCAGCTTTTGTTTACTCTTTGCAAACTGATGCATGCATGTGCTGGCTTTGCGGATGTAGCTGAGCCTACTGTAACTTAAGTTCACTCGCAGAGGCAGTCTTGTCTTTGAGCTCAGAGCAAAACTCGCAGGCCTTCACATGCTGTCTTGTGTATTGTGTGTTCTTTTCTATTCTATTCCAGGCTAAAGGACAGTTTAAAAAACAGTCTGTGGCGAACAATGTGGAGGTGAGGGTCCCTGTGCCCAGTGATGCCGACTCGCCCAAGTTCAAAACCAGCACGGGCCATGCCAAATATGTTCCCGAGAAGAACCTGGTGGTGTGGACCATCAAATCCTTCCCTGTAAGAAGCCCACAAATCAATGTGTTTTATGCAATAAACAGCAATACATCCATATGATATTGCTTGCTTTAATATAGCGGTATATTGTATTTTGGGTTTTTTTTTCCAGGGAGGTAAAGAGTTTCTAATGAGGGCTCACTTTGGTCTGCCCAGTGTGGAGAATGCTGAGATGGAGGGAAAGCCTCCCATCACTGTCAACTTTGAAATCCCATACTTCACAGTCTCAGGGATACAGGTATGCATCTGTATGTCAATGTTAAGGGGTTTCTTTTAAGCAGTATAACTTATGGTTAAATACGTGAAATTCATGTGAGGGCTTATGCATTTATTCTGGGGCTAAAGTCTGTCAGAGTGCAGTATATAATACTCTCACCGTTATGATAATTATACCGGCTCTATAACCAGCAGCTGAGAAGATCACTGCTCTCCAAAGGGTGTCTACAATCTATAGCCTGTGGGAAGTCTCACATTTGTGTGAGAGATGATGTGCTTGGACTGGCAACCTGGAATTTACTTACTTTGTTTGGCAAGGCACATCGTTTCTTGCCATAACCTGTTCTGTCTCTGTTATTCCCTTTCACCAGGTGCGATATATGAAGATCATAGAAAAAAGCGGTTACCAGGCGTTACCCTGGGTCCGGTACATTACACAGAGTGGAGGTATGTTGGGTTAACTTTCCATCTCATATACAAATTTGATATTAAATTACAAGACTTGACAGAGATACAAACACGTGGTAAACACTGTATGTTAGAATTTCAGAATCAGAATTATTTTATTCAGCCATACACATACAGTTACATACAAATACATTTAAACATAAGATATGGACAGAGTATTTACAACCAAGTGTGGCAGAGTACAAAGATAGCAAGGCAAAGTGACAGGTTTGAATTTGAATGACATTTGAACGTTATAATTACTCTCTCTGCACTTATTCTCTTTTCATTTAGATTACCAACTCCGGACAAACACTTAAAACCTACGGGCTATTCCTCACTCCCAGGACTCCCAGAGGCCCATCCAATGATCACTTTAATTGCACTCCAAAATAATGTCTATCAATTTCACCAGCTCTGCTTGATGTAAAATACTTTGTTTTATGAACCAGCGTGAATCTTGATTTTAATAGCTTGATTGCTAGAACACTGCAAATTAAAATTAAAATGTTTATCAAATTATACCCTTAAAAACATGCTGTCATTGGTTGTATTTGTGTTGCACACTCTTTTTCTTATTTGGCTGGAAAAACATTTTAGGGCAGATTTTCTCTTCATAATGAAGCAATACATTGTGCAATGCAATCACAGTGCTAATTCCGCCTAAAATTAAAACTCACCCCCGCCTTTTCCCCCACACACTGTCACACTTGCCTGAGCGCTTCTGGAGATCTACGGTAGTCTACAACCAAAGGTCAGAAATATGAATGAACGGTCCTTTGAAGGCATCAACGTATACGAATAGCCCGCTTTCTGCGCTCGATACTCTCATTGGTCAGCTGCTGCTGTTACCACAGTGATGGCATAGCAACAGAGTTGTAACTCCACCCTTTTTGCCATATATGGGAGAGCAACGCCCACTAGGCGTGCCGTGATTGGCCAAAGTAAGTTCCCTTTCCAATGTTTGTAAATGTAGTAGTAGCTGGGCCGGGGGACACTTCTGTGTGGATCAGCGCGCAAATGTGTGTTGTAATGTTTATAAACTTAATGGTCTTCGTGGTATTTGAATTTTACTGGTCGTTAGAAACCTTGGTATAGGAACGCGTATGCGGACCTCTGGATCTTCTGAAGTCGAACAAGGTATGTAAAAACTACAACTAACCCTCATTTGTTCGCCTTTTAACGGTAGCATCAGTTATGCTAACGGGATGCTAATGATCCTGTACCGTTGACGTATCTCTCCCTCGGCAGTAATATCATTGAATGGGGCTTCCCCTCCCTGTTAAAATGTGCGAGTTGTGAACACGGTGTTATGTAAGCTAGTCCGCATCCGTATGTCAGCTAACATGGCGTCAATGGGGAACTGAAGCGAATAACGTTACTGTAACGTTAGCTAGCTATAACTATCTTCCTCAATCCTGGTCAGTGAATCGGTTGCGTCATTAGGCTACTTTACGCTACTGTTTATCATGCCCTTACTGGCGATACAACCCGCCCCGTTTCAATGTAACTAACTGTAACGAATGTCATTTCCACCGAACAGGTTGCCCGTTATCGATAATGGTCCTGAGTGAGGCGCAGGGAGATACTCTGGCAAGCGAGACTATGAGTGAGATGGATGCGGGTAAAGCTCTGACGGCGGCGGCAGCCACCGGGAACAGCGGAGAGGTGCAGAGGCTCCTGGAGGAATGCGGGGTGCATCCCGACACACACAATGAGTTCGGCAGGACCGCCTTGCAGGTGAGGAGCTGTTAGCCCGTAAAGAACACATGATTCACCAACATGAATGTTGTGTGTACAGGTTACGTTTTCTTTTGTCTGGGAGGGCGTTGGGTTTGTTGTTGATTCAGCTCGCCTCCTAGACCTGTCTCTAGACTAATAATAACGTTAGCTTTCTTCACTTATCCCTAAAATAATCGACTGTTATGAATGTGTTATAACTCCACTCAGTCAGTCAGATTATGTGTAGGTGATTATGTATTTTATGTAGTCCCCACAGTGGAATCTGGGGGACCAGGGGGCCACCAGCACTATGATGTTAGTTTATTATTGCACTGACTAGAAAGTAGTACAGAGAGAGTATAAGGATGACTCATCACAGGTTTCCCTCTCCCCACTGTTGCTGTCTTCCCACCTACACTAAGTTAGCGATATACCAAGTAATAACATTTTCTTGGCCAGTATTCATTTCATACTTTTATTAAAGCATATCTCTTTAGAGATTGTTAACATGGGAATATTATTAAGAAGCCTCTGTTCTGTGTGAGAGAAGCAAGGATCAAACTCTGTCATTTACACTTATAGTTGAATTTGGTATGTTATCACCTGACCTCTCTTCACATATCTCCTAAAGGTGATGATGATGGGGAGCTCCAAGGTAGCCAGTTTGCTGTTGGAATATGGAGCAGACCCCAACGTCCAGGACAACCACGGGATTGCGCCGGTCCACGACGCAGCCCGAACGGGATTCCTTGACACTCTGCAGGTCCTGGTAGAGTATGGCGCGTTGCTAAACGTCCCGGACCAGAGTGGCGCCCTGCCCATCCACATTGCCATCCGGGAGGGCCACCGGGACGTGGTGGAGTTCTTGGCACCGCGATCCGACCTGAAGCACGCCAACACCAGCGGTCAGACGGCGGTAGATGTGGCCCGAGCTTCATGCGTGCCTGATATGATTGACTTGGTGTTTGCTCATGTTCATAGTTAGTCACCATTCTGGGTGCTTCCCCCCTCCCCTTCTCTTCTCTTTAAACCTGGTGACTTGAATTCATTGCTGTGTAAAGGATTGATGTTTCTTGTTCTTTTCAATTTTGGAATAGTGTCTCAACTTTGATATTTGATGATACTGGACATATTTTCGACTTGGCAGCTTATTTTCAGTGGATGGGTGGAGAGTGAGACACCTCTTTTGCACAGTGCAGTTTAGGCACCTTATATCTATCTCTTTTCCCTATGGATTGGGAGTGCACAATTGTAGATAGTTTTACCCAGTGTTTTGTATTATTCATAACTCATTAATATGAATCGTATCTGTTGATGTTTGTGTGTGTTTTTACTTTTACAGAAGTTGACATGGTGCACCCTGATTGTGTTGCATAGTTGTGTTTCTCTTGATTAGATGTACTTAGATGAATTGAATTGAATTTACTCTTATTTATTTTTTGGGAGTAGGAATGAACATTCCAGTGACTTTGTAAATAGTTACATTTATTGTGAATCATTGAAATGTTATTTATATAAATACTTTTAAAAGAAAAATGTCCACAAAGTATTCAGTTTCCTATTGGAGGACGGAAGCACAAAATAAAGTGTTGAAGTGTTAAAGTGCCTTTGTTTTGTTTCATTGTATTTATTCTGAACAGTATGAAGACAGTCTGAAGACAGTATGTAATTGGCAAGACAAACATGGGTAAACAGCTGAAATTTACTTATTTATAAGAAAACATTCTGCAAAGTCATATATTGTTGATTACCTGAACCAATGAGAGCAGCGAGCGTAGTAGCATTTGTGTTTTACATCCACAAGAGGTCACCACTCAACTCATAATCAGAGTGGGTAAATGTGTCTGTATTACCGGCATGCAGGGCTCCTCACACCAGATGAACAGCCTTTCTTCCCTTGATATTTTAAATGCTTTGATAAAACAAATTCTGATACAGAAGCAAATCAGCGTTCTCTGTGTACTTTGCTCAGCGCACGCTCACACCCAGGGTCCAGTGCTTCTCCAAGGTGATTCACCAAGGCCATTTATAATGACTCTACGATGGTATGTGCTGCACAGTGAAAATGCTAAGGTCACACAGATAGCTGGATTAAAACACGAAATGAATGAGGGCCCTGTGTTGCTGAGGCTTGTCGGTCAGAGTGGGACAGTTTGCTCATGTTCGTGCTCGGGGGTTCCTCCACGGCACAATGGGGCATTTTGTTTCCTTGTGTGGCACGGGCAAAACTTAACCTGGCCAGAAGAGAGATACATTTCAACTCCTGTGCCCTCAGTCCCCTGCCAAGGCGTATGTCATCGTCACTAAAAGATCATGCATTTGGTCTTTGTTGCATGTTCGTCATGCACATTTCTCACTGTATCACCTCGGGGTACGATGTTGGAAGACAATCCCTATTTTTCATTCTCTATCTTGTATTTTACTATGCTGACTTATCCCTTTTTCCTCTTCTTCTTTTCTGACAGAAGGAAGTCACAGAAACTTCCATTAGGATTTATTTGATCTAGATAGACTACCCTGTGATCTAGTAACATGGGTTTGACTGTTTTCACCTCCCTGCCTCACATTCATATACCGAACAAACAATTTAAACACAACACTTTTGTTTTTGCTCCCATTTTCCATGAGTTGAAATAAAAGACTTTTTCTATCCATATCACAAAAGGTTTATTACACTCACATTCTGTCCATAAAGGTGTTTAAAGCTGTGTTGGTGAGCACTTCTCCTTTGCCAAGATAATCACAGGTGTGGTGGCATATCAATATGCTGATTAAACAGCATTATTATTGCACAGGTGTGCCTTGGGCGCGTCGCAATAAAAGGCCATTGTCAAATGTGCTGACACTTAAATGGGATACAAAACAGGTAAGCATGACAGTGGAAATGGGGACTCAAGCCCCCTGACTTCAGTGAGCACAGAGGCGGGTGTGGCTCTGGGTCTGAAAACACTCCCTGGGTAAATAAGCAACAAGGGATAAGGAGGTGACAAGAAAAACAATAGCCTAAAAGTGAGTCAAGTCTGAGTCCACCCCCTTATCACACACACACACACACACACACACACACACACACACACACACACACACACACCGTGTTGAATCCATGACTCATGGGAATACTTGATGATGGCACTGAGAGAATCTAAGCTGTGACATCAGATACAGTTCTGGTGGGAGAGTTGTTCCTCTTCCAGAGAATATGACCAGGGGTGAACTGTCTCTGGCCAGGGGTGAACTGTCTCTGACCTCATGTCAGTGGTGTCAGCCTCTGCAGCTCATGTCAGTGGTGTCAGCCTCTGCAGCTCATGCGACACACGATACGTTGTGTTAAGACGTCCAACAGGGAGTAGAGGTCACAGTGCAGGAAGTTCTCCTTTATGAGTGTGTCAAATAGAGCTCAATAAAATCAACAGTGGTAATATACTGTAGTAGTAACTCACTTTCATCTGGATTTACTGTATGTCGCATTGAAGTCACACACGGTGAGTCATTGTACCGGTAACAACGCACACTTTGTAACTGTGGTAGGTTGCAATCGAGAAACCGACTGAAATGGAATTCTAACAAAATGAACTATCAAGAAGTTTCCCCACTCGGATTTTCCTGTAAATCAAACAAATGTAAAGAATCCATTAGGACAACCAGGCCTATTGGCAAACAAACTACATAACCTTGACACTGAGGCACAGTATTTGGCAGCAGTAGCATCCATAGGCGGATTATGACTAAGACATACATTAATCTGACTCTCAACAGGATTTCAATCATGAGAGACTCGTAGGAAGTTTTAACAAGCTTTATTGAACAATTAACCAGTTTAAGTGTGGCATATGGCTCCATGATATGATGACGCTCCTCTTGAGATGAGAGAGGAGGGGGCGTCAGTGACGTATAGGATAGATAATCCCCCCATAGGGATTTCTACAGGAGCCATGACGTTGGTGGTGATCAGGGGAGGGGGTGGGGCGAGACAACTGCTCCAGTGATAATGAACAGCAGCTGAGGATGATGGCACAAATGTGAGTAATGACGTAGTAGCAAGGGCTCTATATACCACCACCACCACCGCTTAGGTGATTGGCTCAGCAGATCAGGAGACAGATGTCCTTAGCTGATTGGATATTGGGAAATGGAGAAGGGGCAGTTGTGATGTCACTAGTGATGTCACTCGAGCAATTGTGATGTCACCAGTGATGTCACTCGAGCAATTGTGATGTTATCAGTGATGTCACTCAAGCAATTGTGATGTCATCAGTGATGTCACTAAGGAGTTACACACCCTGAATGACGAGGGGCATGTACGCATGCTATGGTGCTCTAAACTATGCTGTAGAGGTTAGTCTTCCATGAATGAAATTCAGTCAAAGACCACACTTACAGCACAGCCACCTGAACTCAAAGCCAACAGCACAATAACAAGAAATAAATTCACCTGTATCTCAATACCATCGAGCTCAATACAGGCTCCAAAATTAACTTTTTTGTCCACCAGTCAAATGGCTAGTGAATGTTCAGATTTGACCAGCCACTCAATAGATTGCCTTTTTTTGGCTGGTGATGAGTGAAGCAAATCTACCAGCCACTTGCATATTTTCCCAGCATTTGGCTGGCAGCTGGTCAACATTTGGTTAAAAATAAGGGGTTGGGACCTTAAGGCATCATATGGGGGGACCGTGGGACAAAATCCTATCAAATGGGGGTCCGTGGTCTAATCTTTGTCAGTTTAGGGGTCCCTCATGTGAAAAAAAATTGAGAACCACTGCCCTAAGGGATAATTTCGTCCCGGGCAAGATACACGGTGGCCCTGCGAAGAGGCTCTGGGTTATGGCCTCCCTGAGCTCTTGGTAGGGCGTTCAGTAACACATCCCTGGTAGCATTAAGTCAGCATGCCCTACTGAATATATTCTATATATTCCCCTTTAATGACTGAAGGATGTTGGAGTAATAAAGTGTTGTTAGTAAATCCAGCCAAGCTAATTGTACTTCCACCGGAAAGCACCCTGAGTGTGCTACAATTAGCATCATTTTACTCACACTGACACAATGTCATCTGTTTGGAACGGTGGCGATACTTTACTGCCACCGTCGGTGAGGCTTAGGGACATGGGGAAATCATTGCCAGCGCATTGTGAAGTGGAGCATACAATTCCAGCCATGGAAATTTCCATTGGCTTCAATCTCGCTCTCTCTCTCTCTCTCTCTTTAAGTGGCATATCTCTGCTCCGGTCCAACTCAGTTAGAAAGCTGGAAGAGAAAAGACACGGCTTCCCTATACGGCCCTGGAGGTGTGTCAGCGTGGGCAGGTCAGTGTGTGCTTGGGCATTACTCAGGTATGCCCCTGCACCGGCTGATGAGGGAGGAGACACAAGCCAGGACATGACTGGGCTGGCTGCGCAGCGCAGTTTTGTAGTGTGAGTTTTGTAAGATAAAGAAAAAGCAAGTGTGTGTGTGTGTGTGTGTGTGTGTGTGTGTGTGTGTGTGAGTGAGAGAGAGAGTGTGGGGGGGGGGGGGGGGCAGTATCTGAGATTGCCTAGTACAAGGTAATGAACACCCACATGTTCACCCAAATAGGTCTCTAAATATGAGTCACCCAATGTGTGACCCAGGAAGAAAAAAAAATCTGTATTAAATTTGTATTTCCTTGTTTCAATGGGCTTCGTTCATTGGCTATTTGCTCAAGTGTTTGATAATGTTGTTGAACAGGCAATGACTTACGGTAGCCTATTCTGTTCTGCACACTGAATATCATATTTACTTTCACCTGATTCATATCCCACGTATGAATTGAGCCTTCCCTTCATTTGAATGAGTATGTGGAGAGAGATGAACGCCCATTGTGCTTCTATTGAAAGCACAGCAACATGAGCCAGTGTGCGCTGTGCAGGAAATAATTGTCCATGCTCTATAAACCTGTTGAACAGGATAAAGCCTAGTAACCCATCCGCTGCTGCCCTGAGAAATACACAAACCGGGTGGTACTCATTCGAGCGCATACATCCACCTAATATCTATAAATAGTCCATCTATGTGATTGTCAATATATGCCAGTTCCATATGTCAGATTTTCACCAACAGTTAATCATTTCTTCTGTACCCCATTACCAACCTGTTTCACATCAGGAGCATTTTCATGAATGGACCTGAAATGGATCATGAGCCTATGCCTGTTCAAATTCGAGCCACTTTTAGGCTGCCCTTCTAACACAAATTGGTGTTCTGCGAATCCGTTCTGAAGTTATATGTGGGTTTTTTGGATGAGAAGCCACACCTTTTGGCCAATGGTGTGAAAGGTTAATCAGTTCTTCTTCCATGTTTTGTGCAACTCGATTTAAAACTTTTCTAGATATGCTCCAGACAGACAAACAGAAACCGGCTGTCCAACTCCACTGGCGGAGGTACCTGAATACCTAAATAAAAATGTTGGCCCCTGACATTTTGAAGGTCAAGTGTTGTATTATTTTATGCTTTTAAGTAATTCATCTGCCATCTGCTTCAGCATAACATGGAACCTGAAGCCCATTTCATCAGTCTTTTCTTGCAAACTTCACGTGACTATATGGCAACCAGTAAAACCAGTTGCATAGAAATCCAGTTTCAGTCAAAACAAGTGTAGGAAAGTACACGGTAGCCATTTACATAGATAAATGTTTATAAAAAGATATTTAGATTAAAATGTGCATACAATATTTACAAAACAAAATGTGCAAGTACAAGTGTCAAAACAAACTGTTTACTCAGAAATTTTCATAGCTCAAGTCTTAAGTGTTTGCTTATCCTTTTATGTTCAGTGATTGTTTTGGTTATGATTTCCCTTGTTTATTGTATGAAAAATGTCCCCAAATGGCATGGACTTAGAGGTCTTCGGGTATGCCCGAACCCCCGAATACCCGAGGACCCGACCCGGACCCGGCCGGGTCTCAGGTCCATTCAAAAGACCGGGTCGGGTCCGGGTCTCTTTGCCACGGGTCTCGGGTCCCTGACAGTGAAATGCCGGGTCCAATAGGACCAGAGTGGACCCAGTGTGTGGCTTTCACAGCTGTCAATCACCCCTTTTTATATTGTCAAATAACTAATTAAAAACAAACTTATCATAAAAATGAGCACTTGAACATAGTAGAGGTCTTCTGGTATACCCGGACCCCCGGATACCCGAGGACCCGACCCGGACCCGGCCGGGTCTCAGGTCCATTCAAAAGAAGTGACTTTGGGTCCAGGCCGGGTCCGGGTCCAACATTTATCGGGTCTGTCCAGGTCCATCATTTTGGACCTGTGAAGGACTGCTACTTGACACATTCCGTGCCATCCATGCAAGTCCGAACACCATAGACCACTACATAAAAAATGGTAATACCAACCCTCAACTCTTCTAGCTCATCTGTCAGTCATTCTGTTTCGTACATCTGATGGCAGCAGATCCACCAGGCTGTCCTCTACTACTAGCCCATTGAGATTCAGTGCAGGACAGTCCCCTATCTCCAGTGGTAGAGACTCCAGGCGGTTCCCCTTGACCTCTAGGCGGACTAGCTGGGCCAGGTTGGCCACTCTGGGGTTAAGGGAAGACAGGCAGTTGTTTCCAAGAGCCAAAGTCTTCAGCCTTTTACAGGAGAACAGCTCCTCCGGCAGCGTCTCTAAGGAGTTGAAAGCTGCAGAGAAGAACTGGAGGCTCTGCAGGATGCCCACCTCAGTAGGGAGGGAGGTGATCTGATTGTGGGACACATCCAGGTGCCTGAGCTTGGTGCAGTAGAACATCCTGGAGGGAAGCTTCCGGAGCTTGTTCCAGCTAATGTCCAGCGTCTCCAGGGAGTGCAGTTTGCTGATATGCTCCGGGATGTAGGTGATGGCGTTGTGCCACAGCCGAAGTGTCACCAAACGGCGACAGTGCTGTAAGCTGAGGATCTCCTCCACAGTGGTCAGCTTGTTCTCCTTCAGGTCCAACTCCTGGAGGTTAGCCAGGCTGAAGACGGCACTCGGGATACGCTCCAGGTCGCAGCCCACTAACTCCAGCGAGACTAGGTTGGTTAACTTCTTCAGGCTGCTGAAAGCTTGGAGCTTGCCACCTTCATTATAGATGCACAACCGCTGCAGCTGGAATGCCACATCCCCTACACTGGGTGGGATCTTAGTAAGGTTGCTGCGGAGAGTGAGGACTCTCAGAGCTTTAAGGTCCTTCAGGGAGTCCAGAGTGGCGCTTCGAGATACCTCATTGGTTAGGGGACCACTCAGATGTAGCTCTTCCATTGCATGCAGGTTGTACATCCACAGAGGCACCTGTTCTAAACTCTCAAACACCAGACGCAAGACTTTTAAATGTTCCTTGAGGTGGGTCATCGCAGCTAGCTGGAGCTTAGCGGGGCAGTGGATCAGTGCTAACTCCTGAAGAGAACCTAGCTGTGCCACACTACCCGAGATAGTGAC
The DNA here is from genome assembly GCF_964638095.1 of Poromitra crassiceps. Taxonomy (NCBI): domain Eukaryota; kingdom Metazoa; phylum Chordata; class Actinopteri; order Beryciformes; family Melamphaidae; genus Poromitra; species Poromitra crassiceps. Next base: position 38,050,094 of record NC_139626.1, on the reverse strand, counting down.
ATTAGTCAGGAGCTCCAGTTTGAGCGATTCCACCTCTGCAACCTCAAAGACAGTGTCCGGGAGACCCGGCAGCATGAACAGGTGCAGCTCCAGCCGGTCACTGGAGTTCTTAGCAAGACGGGCGCGCAGCTTTCTGGCGGTCCACTCGTGGTTGAGGTTGACCTGGCGGAGGCGGCTCTCACTGACCTCAGAGAGAAAGACAGCAAATCTTTTTGAGTACAGAGCATCATATCGGTCACTGAGGTGGAGGAGGAATGCAAAGTCGTTCTTCACATCTGGTATGTCGTTAATACCCGTCTCCAGTCTCACTTGCTCAAAGGAGTACTCCTTCAGAGGGCGATGGAACAGCCAGTAGAGGGTGTAGATGCATAGAAGTCCATAAACTCCCACAAAGCAGATATAGCAGTAGGCCAGCTTAGAGAAAAGATGAGCCTTGTTGTGGTTACAGCAGTAGATATCAAAACCAGTCAATTCAGGAGGAACAAGACAGCGTACAACAATCTCAATGTTAGGAACCAGCACTGCACTGTAGATGATGATTAAAAGGAACTTGAAGACTTTGAGGGACGTCTGTAGCACATACATGACATAGAGGATGTCTGCTTCCTCCACATGAGTTCTGAACTTCTTCACCTTCTCAAACAGAGCCTTGGCCTGCTCTCCCTCCTTCTTATCCAGCACTGATGGGGCTGGCTGAGGCTCTGGGTTCTTCTTGTCTGGATTGGACTTGACAGAGGAAGACCTAAGAAGCCCTAGAGTATCCTCTTCCGCTGCTGGTCCATCTGGGGCAGACTTGGACATGGTGCTCCTCCTCAAAATAACCAACTTCTCCTCTCCTGTTTCCACAGAAACCTCACTCAGGGCCCTCGTGGTCCACTGGGAATCAAAGCACTTCCCAAGGATGTTGACAAAGAGCTCAATTTTAGAGGAGGTCCCTGGGAACTTGAACCAGAAGCTGCTGGCTACCATGAAGATCATAGTGTGGACGACAACGAGATATGGGAAGTACTTGCCATACCAATGTACAGCCCTCTCGTAGCAGTAGTGGTTGACAAACACATACTGGTGGATGTCCAGGTTGTTCTTGCGGCCAAACACCTCCCGGATGATGGGGCTGACAGGTTTGACCAGTGAGTGTTCCCATGTCTCGTTCTCCCCGTAGCTCCGGATGTGGCTGCAGTCGATCGCCTCAGGGGTCGGGCTGGAGAAGTGGCTGGGCAGACAGGCGATCTTGTCTTGGGTGAGCTGTGGAAGTTAAATGAATGAATGAATTAATTAAAGCATGAATGAACTACTGCATGTGTGCAAATTATTAGGAATACATGACAGTGCATTTTGCTATGTACATCAATACAAGGCAGTCAGTCCTACATTATTTCACTGAACACAGTATGGCTCCTTCAGTTTACTTTAGTTACTAGCAGTATGGGGTTGCTTTTGAATGGAAAAAAAGAAAAAAAAAAAGAAAAAAAAAGATTTTCCACATGTTCCTGATCAGATATACAGTACTTTTTTGGATAGTCCCTTTTGTCCCCTTTTCATCTCATATTAGCAGCTGCAATAGTGCCATTTATGGCAGATTAAGTCAGACTAAGATGCTGCTAGATCTCCTTGTATTCACTACTCTTTCTAAAAAAGAAAAAGAAAAATAGGTTAAAGCACGAGTAAGAATTTAGTCAAGTAAAACTAAAAGTACAGAAAAGATACTCCAAAAGGAAGAGATAGCACAACAATAAATCTAGATAATACATCTAAAACAATACATCTAATCTAGATCTTGAATGGCTGATTAAGGTCAGATGTAACTATAAAATTATAAAATAAATTGCCAGGTTTTCCTCACACCAACACATGGCCCCTTGGTGTTTTTTAGTGTGCGTTTTCTGCAAGTTGACATCTTTCTTGGTGACATTTCTTCTGTCCAACCTTTTTTCTTGAGTCTGATCTGTCTGTTTCCAAGAGCAATTCCAGTCAAAGTAGTGTCCTTTAGTGTAGGTGGTGTAGTGGATTAGACAGCCACTTCTGGGTGCACAAATGTCTACTGGCCTTATTGTCTTCAATGTTTTCTCTGTTCTGTACTTCTCTTGTGCATACTACTGTCTCTTAAGAATTGTTGAGAATAGACTGTCCCTATTGTGTGTGTGTGTGTGTGTGTGTGTGTGTGTGTGTGTGTGTGTGTGTGTGTGTGTGTGTGTGTGTGTGTGTGTGTGTGTGTGTGTGTGTGTGTGTGTGTGTGTGTGTGTGTGTGTGTGTGTGTGTGTGTTTTAAAGCAGCACCGTCTACAGAGAGAGACAGTTGTTGGAAAAGAGTAGTGGAACTTACAAGTTATCACTGTTTATGTATGAATGTCTTTGCTTCTGCTCTATTTCAGATTCAGGTAATATGAAACAGCAATGATAAGCAGGTGATGAGAGACACATTAAGCAGAAAGTTAGTGATCTGAATCCACAGTTTGTGGGTGAGGAGAGACAGAGGTTAGTTCAGTTACTGTATCTCTGTGTTTTAACTTGGAGGTCAGATAATGTAAGAATTCTTGCAGCATGCGCCGCCAGATTTAGACACAACAGTGGTTTGTGAACAAAGCATTGCTCCTTCAGACAAATGCCATAATAGCTACAAATGATGCGGATGTTTCACCCTCGTCAGCTAGGCTGGTAATAATGATGTGGCTGAATCCATTTCCAGCCATAGCCTAACATTTGAGGATTTACGAGCTTACGATCACAAAGTGGTTGGTGTGTTTAGGCCGCCTCACCTGCAAGGTGCACCCAAACACGCCGATCATGAGCATGGCGAGGCATAGGTACTCTGAGAAAACGTCCCACCACGGCTTCAGGACCCGAAACTGTGGATTCTGCTCCGACGCAAAGTTTCTGAATTCACCCACTGGGATCATCCTGGCTGCTGCTCCAGACTGATGATGGAAAGGCAAGCAGTGACTGAGAGGGAGAGGAGAGGAGAGGAGAGAGGCTCACATTGGCTGGTTGAAACAAGGGCCAGCTCTCTTTCTCGGCAACTTGTCAACAGTTTTGAAAGTCAGGAACAAAAACACATAGTTATGCAAGATGTAGACTGGGTGGATACGCTGGAGTTATCTATGGGCCTTAGGCTACAGGAACACATGAATGGTCTTCCCCTCTGCGCTGTGGGTATTCAAAGTGGATAAACTAGTTTGACAACAGGAAAGACAGTAAAGACTCTCTTTCAGGGAACAGATAGGGGGGGGTAATATTATCTTGAATATTATGGGGGTAAAAAGCACAGTCACTAATGCGCAATACATTTGCAAATACCACTGCATCCAAATAAGATGAGCAATTATTGTTAATTAGTCCCTGATATCCGTTTGAAATTGAAGGTTCACACAGGTTAAGAAATCGAAAAAACCATTGTAGTCAGCAGACCAAGAAACTTCAAAGAAATTTAAGTTAATTCCACGAGTGTTCTGTAGGCTAATAGTAATTTTCAAATCTTTAAACTGGCGTGGGTGGATGAGAAATAAGCGTCACCCTCATCCCACGGTAGGCTATTAGCCTATGGACTTTGTAATTGCGAAATCACAGATACTTTGGGTAGGCTATTTTCTTTCTTCCCAGGCTGTCAATTACAGCCAGAACAATCTAAACTTGATGTAAATGTTTGTTTGCCTCAAATTATGAGCCTGCTGTGTAGCTATAGTACAAAGTGTAAGCCTACCTGATTCAGTCTTTTACAGGTGAAGTCGACTTACCTGCGTCCCAGCAGGATCCACTGGAGCGCCCAGGAGCCTTTTCCATCGTTAGAGGTAAATGTGTCAAGCTGCACAGAATGTACACAAGATTTCCGGGCAGGACTTTCACAATAAAACCATTATCGATTAACCTGTTCTGTTCGTTCAAATAGTTGCACTGCAGTCTATGGTTGCAACGCTTTTTGAGTAGGCTAATACAAAGAAAATAAATACCAGAGCAAAACTGAATCTACAATAAATTTGGGGTGGGGGGGATCCTTGACTTCCTTTAACAGGCTACTGCTAAACATGTGCAAACATTCTTCCTGTCTTATAGTGCTGTATTTGTGTGTGCTTGACGCATCAAGTTCAAACTAATTTGTATACTAGGGCGGAAGAGTCTTTCAGCTGGAATTCTTGCTTGCCAGTTGCCAGAGACTTTTTGCTCAATACTCGTCCTTCATGTTCACCCAAAAAAAGAGAGCTAGCAATCCTATAGCTACTGACATTTGTAGGATTTATATTTATTTTCTTTTTTTTGGGGGGGGGGGGGCTTCTAATGTTGATTGAAAACAGTTCGTGTTTTTCTCCCATTTTCATCTCGCACTACAGATTATGCTTTCTTAGCCTAAGGCAACACAAACAGGAAGTTTTGCCTTTGGATAATGATGGTTTGCCAGCCGCTCCATCACATCCACCTGCCAGATTCAGCAAGGAAATGAGTAGCCGCAAAACGCGACTATTTCACTCGAGTACCTCTCCCATCATAGTCGCGCTCGCCCGACCCCTTTATCGAGGGAAAGTTGCACATTTAGCGATCTACAAGCTTCAAACATGCACCAATCACTAATATAAACTACGCACCTTGTTGCCACGGATGTTGTCGAGCAGGCCGCGCTGAGGCCGCGCTTTGTTAACTCGTATTTTAAGAAAGTTTGGGTTATTTGTGTGTCCGGAAACATTATTTTCCCTTCTCCAACGACTCTTCTTCTTTTTTGCTGCTCACCGGTTCAACTGCTCAACTGCGCCACCGCACCAGAAACCTGTGACTGACAGAACGACACAGGGCAAACCCCATACTTGACACATGATGTAATACCCCATGATGCGGTGGCGCAGTTGAGCAGTTGAACCGGTGAGCAGCAAAAAAGAAGAAGAGTCGTTGGAGAAGGGAAAATAATGTTTCCGGACACACAAATAACCCAAACTTTCTTAAAATACGAGTTAACAAAGCGCGGCCTCAGCGCGGCCTGCTCGACAACATCCGTGGCAACAAGGTGCGTAGTTTATATTAGTGATTGGTGCATGTTTGAAGCTTGTAGATCGCTAAATGTGCAACTTTCCCTCGATAAAGGGGTCGGGCGAGCGCGACTATGATGGGAGAGGTACTCGAGTGAAATAGTCGCGTTTTGCGGCTAGGAAATGAGATGTGTCAACTATCATGGGTGGCCCATTATATTAATAAGACGTTTTTAAGACTTGCTTGGTCTGGTTGGAGATATGTGTAAGACTATGGCAAAAGCATCCAAATAAAGTTAGTCTGGTAGCATCTCAAATGGTAATATTGTAGGCTATTTGTTATATTTGTATTATTAGAATTGACACAAAGGCTGTGTTCAATTTAAAGAGGGATTTGACACCATCTAGTGGCCAATGTCGCCCCGAAAACGTGCACACTACTACGTTTCAGTAGATGCTTCATACTAAAATACATGAACCCTTTTAGCCAGATCCATTAATAACAAAGCAGATGTACTCCCGTTTCATATGAATAGGCGTTTTTGAGTGTGTGTGTGTGTGTGTGTGTGTGCTCATATACATGTGTGGAGGGCACAGCAGTATGGTGTCATCTCCATCTCTTGGCCCTTTAGGGGGCCCCCCTGGTCACATCATAAGAAGGATGTCAGCCATAATGCATGTGTGCATCTGGGTGTGTTTGCGGGTCCCCCGAGTGTAATGTAGTGAACCATAGAGTGAGAGAGGGTGTGTGAGAGAAGGAGGAGTGATTACAGAGGTAGTGTGTGTGGATATTATCTCCAGGTTCATGGGGTTAATACGATTACAGGTTTATCTAAAATTATTATTATTTAAGGCCGTCTACATTGAATGAAAATTCTGCTGACAAAGTGAAATCAAGACCACGGTGGTACAATAAACATATACTTTTACTTTACAATGTATTTTGTACAGGGTATCGTTTGCTGAAAAAAATTTACAAAGCAGAACTTAAATATTCTAACTTCCATTCCAACTACTGACGGACAGGAAAAGTCGTCCCTTTCAAACTGATTTTTTTGTTTTCTTTTTTTACAAACATTCGAAATTAGCATTCACAGGCATTCCTATTCAGTTACAATGCATGCTAGTTAGTCAGAAACACAACACCAGTCAAATTCAATACAAAGTCGATGTCAGTTTAGAGGAACAAGAAAACAAGAGGACCAGAACAAATAAATAAAAAACTGAGCTCTTAAATTCTGTACAAGACTTCTTAGAATATCAATGTACAAAACATCACTTAAAAAACCTTTGTAGCTTAAATTGCTGTTACAAATACATTTCTTTAAGCAATTTTGTTTCTTTCATTACAATATTTGAACACTAATGCACAAATATGGTCACTTGTGTTTTTGAGGTCTGGCGGACGTGGAAACCAAATGTCGACTGTAGGGGAGGTTCTGAGCGATTTCAGTGATTAGTGTAAAAAAAAAACATTCAGTGAGATGTCTTGAATCATAAGTTTCTAAATGCTACAGTATTCCCTTTCCTCTAAAACATAGTAAAAACCTGTCCCTCCGTTCTCTTGGCACTCCACATACAGCGATCCATCAGAACCCGCTCCGACTCACCAGAGGCAACGCTCACGCTCACCAGTATATCTGAATTAGACATTGTCTTGAAGTCGAAGCTTAATTTTTGTGGCTGTCTGGGTCAACTTCGCCATACGACTACACCACCCTGTGCCTCAATTTGTGCCTTTCCGACTCAAGCACCTCGAGAGAATAGACGGACAACAGTTAACGCCTAACGTTACTGGCGTGGTAATGGCACTTTGAACTCTACTGCCTTAAACTGACAAATGCGACTTTTTCTTCTTGTATTTTGCACTTTTTTTTTTTTTAAACAATGGATCTATCTGAAATGTGTCTCCCCGCATAGATTTAGCTGTTCTGCACAGGCTGGTCTTGAAGTAGAAAAAGAGCCCCAGGGCTACTCTTTGAGCAGCCCTAGGCCAAGAAACGGCCATTTTCAATCTACAGCCCTTCTCTCCCGTGGGTTACACCTGGGAGATGTTGGTCCGATCGGGGACTTCAAAATGCCAGAAGGTGGACTGATCAGGAGGTCTGTCGGATTTTGACCGATCACAACTCAAAGTACAGACCTTGGAAACTGAGCTGAAAGATTTTTGTGGTCACATTTTATTTGGAGAGTCCTGATACTCAACTTACCATCATATGGCAATGATGAGTTGCTAAAAAAAAAAAATCTACTGAAAAGTAGTTCATAGATATTCAATGTCTGGGTCAGGGTTAATCTGTGGGTTCGGGTTAGAAATGGGTTCAGTGTTCAGAGCTACATAGTCTGCAGAGATGCAACAAATAGGCAAGTGACTCTGTTGAACATTTACTTTTCGTCACCTGACCTAGAGTATCAACATTTGACTATCCAAATAAAGTGTTAGGGATTTGCTTTTTTTAAACTCCTCACTCAAATCAAGTACCAGCCGAAGAATCAAAGAGGCAGCTTTAGATGTTTCTGGACACCTCTGCTTCTTCTCAACTGGGAGGAGCCTTTTCTTAATGGAAGACAGAAGAGAGAGAGCTCAGAGCGGAGGGATGGGGGGTGGGGGGGGGTGTCCAGGTCTCAGGTGCCCTTGCCGAAGGGCTCGTTGTGGCGTGGTGGTGCGTTGTGGTGCGAGCCGAAGCTGGAGGTGGAGGAGTGGGAGGCGGGTGAGGCCGCGCCGCCGCTCTCCCTCTCCTTCTGACACGGAGACAGGTCTTTCTGGCAGGGCTCCATGGTGACGGCCACGCCCACACCGCTCCGCCCCGACGTCATGCGCGTCACCTCCGACCACGTGTCCGTCTCTGGCTCGTAACACTCCACGCTGTCCAGGAAAGTGTTGCCATCGTAACCTCCTGTCAACATACGACGAGATGTTTTTAGTCTATGTTGGTTTATTTTCTTATTAATGGTGAAGGCTGATTATAGAGCTGAAACGTGTCTGTTCCCTTTTCCAATGGCCTGGGTTCAATCTGGAAGTAAACTTCCCATTCGTTTTCTCTCTAGAAATTACATTACATTTTAAGGGACCAAAATTACATTTTAAGGGACCAAAAGTAATTGGACACAAACTAACTAATCATCCAATCGTCCAATGAGTTCTGAAGCATTTGGCTGAATATGAGCAGATCATATTGCCCGAAACACTTCAGAATTCATCCTGCTGCTGTTGTCAGCAGTCACATCATCAATAAATACAAGGGACGCCCAAAATGATGACGATTGTGTCCAATGTCCAAATATATGAAACGGTTTTAACTTGACAACATAAACATTCTAAATTGAACCCCAGCTCACTTCCTGTTGCAGCGTTTGCTAATACAATAGGGCAGGACTGTCAGGACTCCTAGGACAGGACTGACAATTCAGTGAAAAGCGTCTCTATATGGACCTAACTGTAGAGTTGTAATCTTTTGAACCAAACCAACCAGTTGACTCTTTGAACAATAGAAGCTTCCTCCTGACGCTGGTCAGCTTCCAGGTATGAATGTGTGTGTGAATGTGATGAGGTCACTCCTGAAAAACTTCTCTCTCTCTCTCTCTCTCTGAGTGGCTTCAATCAGCGATAACATTACTTCACTCTGTTCATCCTACCAACTGTCTCTCTTGGTGGGAACTCACTGAAGCTTGTGGGTAGTGTAGTATTTCACAGGGAACACAATTCCTTAACAGAGAAGTTGGAATCAGAATGGCTGACAGCTTCTGCAGGAGCATGTAAAGTTGTTTCACGGTAAATCTACCTGACACCTAGGCAATATTGTAGCTAATAATCAAATTCGCTATGGGAAAATGAATGTTAAATTTACTTCCAGAAACAGTCGGTTGCAGCTGTATTTGGAAGTGTTTGGCAAGTGTTTGTTCAATCATAGGGTGCTTCAATTCTGTAATGACCTCCAAATAAATAATGGAATATTATTACAGATAAATACTGGTTTGTAATTTAATTAATAAGAAAGGTGATGTTAACAGATAAATCCCACTATGTAACCAGATAGCAACCCCCATGTAATGGATCCACATAGGAGATTTTATTACACTACTTTTTCCTGCATAATGTGTGAATACTGAATAGACAGGTGTTTATTAATACATTAAGCCCATTTCACTTTGTCATTCCTGGAAAAGTTCTTAGAAACATTGTATAAAATAGCCGTTTACTCTGAGGGAAACGACAACAGGTGCAGGTTTAATCATAGAAAGGGCTGTTAACTGTGTAAATACTGTATATAGACAGGTGTTAGATCAGCTGACAACAACTGGAGTGGGATGTCTTATCACCGTGTCAGTGTGTGAGCCTACAAGTGTATAATCCTCCGTTTCTTTATGTTTTGTCGGCCTAGTAGCTCCATGCATCAACCAAACAACTTGTAGCAAACAATGTCTTCTGAGGTTTGTTTTGCATAATACAGTGCCAGCTACTCACCCAGCACATATACAGTACCAGCTACTCACCCAGCACATATACATATACAGTGCCAGCTACTACTCACCCAGCCCATATACAGTGCCAGCTGCTACTCACCCAGCACATATACAGTGCCAGCTGCTACTCACCCAGCACTTATACAGTGCCAGCTACTACTCACCCAGCACATATACAGTGCCAGCTACTACTCACCCAGCACATATACAGTGCCAGCTACTACTCACCCAGCACATATACAGTGCCAGCTGCTACTCACCCAGCACATAGATGCGTCCGTGGTGTGTGGTGACTCCCAGGGCGCTGCGTCGGTGCCTCATGGAGGCAGCAAAGCTCCAGGTATCTGTCTCCACGTCGTAGCGTTCCACCGTGTTCAGCTGGTTGGTGCCGTCGTAGCCGCCCATCACGTAGATGCGGTTCCCCAGTGCGCACACACCTGGAGGAGGATGGATGGGGTCAGAAGCAAGTATCTGAAGTAATTGATTCCAACCCCGATTTCACTGCTTACTGTACATTGCACCTTTGCATGTGACAAATGCATGCTTGAATTGGAGTTTCATACGGCAATTTATGGTCTAAATTTCATGACCTCCAAAGCCCCATTGTATTATTGTAAAGAAAGAAAGAAGAAGAAGAAGAAAAGTGTGGCTGTCTATATGAAAAATAAGGCTGTATCTCTTCTCTTCATTCCTGTAAAGTTGACTTGACTCTTCTGGAGAAGCTCACCTGCTCCAGAGCGGACGGTGTTCATGGCGGCCATGGTCCTCCACTCGTCTCTCTCGGGGTTGTAGCACTCGGAGGAGCTGAGCCGGTGGATGCCGTCGAACCCGCCCACGGCGTACAGCAGCCGGTTGATGACGGCCACCCCCACGCCGATCCGCCGCGTCAGCATGGGCGCTACCAAATGCCACTGGTCCCTCTCTGGATCATACCTGCGGAGGACAGACGGGCACCAAGCCATTAGAGCCCACAGTCCATTTTTAGTCTGAAATATTCGGCTGACATTCTGACAGGGCTGCCCTTTCTACAGACAGCTTTGTTTGCCCGGTTAATATTTGTCATTTGTCATCGCCCCCTGCCTGCGTCACAGGAGGAGTACAACCATCGACTGATGTAAAAACACACTGCTTGTGTGACTTTTAGGCACTGGATTCTCAATAGAGGAATAGACTATAAATGTAATACACTGTGTCACAGACAATTTGACAGGTTAAGCATTTTGCTCTTTCCGCACACAATTTTGTTTGTGGTTAACGTTTGTCATTTGTCAGCGGTGCCTCTTTGTGCCTGTGGATCAGCACAAACACATTCAACACTTGTTGGTGGGACAAGTTGATGGGCTGGGCGTTTAAAGCTTCCTACAGCCCGTTTTATTGTCCACTAAAATCACTGTCTAGCCCAATAACTGTCGACAAGCAGCCGAGCAAACCAAATTGCACTTTTAAGATGATGAATTGCGAATAACCTGGGTGTTAAAAAGAAATCAGCATTTTTCTCCCCCAATGGAATTGTTTGTTATTACTCTTTACTCAAGTTTTTTTTCTTAGAAGATAAAAAGTTGCATATAACAGCTTCAATTCTTTGTGATTTGCGGAAGGAACAGTGTTAGCATGTGTTTTCTGGAGCCGGACGTGACCAATTACTCTAAATGTAAAAATATATTTAAGGAAGTGGAACTAAATGTTTCGCAACACAAATTAATTTCCAGGGGAGATCAGTAGAGGAAATGACCTGATCCCTGCACTCCGGGCACTTACTGCCCAAATACAATAAACAGACCAGAGCATAAGCTTTATTACTTAAGTCACATATCCCCATTGCTTGCTTGTTTATTATCCAATTGATCATCCAAGCCAGTGGTTCCCAAACTGATGTACTGTACATGTACCGCTAGGGGTACGTGGATGTACTACAGGGGGTATTTCAGAGAAAGGGGAAAATGGGGAAAAATTATGAACAATTCATGAAAAGAAATGAAAAGTTTTATAATGTTATATTCTTCAAAAAGGTGGGTTAAAATGTATTCATTGCATCATATGCTATAGTTTTCTCTTGCCGTTTTCTAAGCAAAATCTAGCTGGGTAAACGCCTACCCCTTACCCCTCACCCCTAGCCCTTGCCCCTCAAAACAGAGTGCCAAGGGCTAGGGTTGAAGCTAAACCCCTAAAATGGGACAGCACTCGATTACCGCTGCGTCATCAAACGTTGTCGCTAGCTGACTGCTACGTCAGCAGAAGCGACAACACAAACCTCCAAAATGCCGTCTGCAAACATCGTGATGTCCCTTTTAACTTGTGCACCCGGTTGCATTAGCAACACAAAACGTAATATATCGATGGTAAATGAAGGACTAACACATGCGGACCGTCACGCTATAAACGCAACACAGTCTCACAGAAAATTGTAAAATAGCAACGTTTTGGACCAACATTGCTATGTTACAATGTCGGCTCGAAAATTGTAAAATGGTAACGTTCTGAGATCTTAGGGTAATAATGCACGACGGCAGATGACAAATTAGCGATTCAAAAAAACTTTTAAGTGCACCCGGTTGCATTATATATAGCAATACAACACGGAATATAACACAAATGTGACAGTCGAAATGTTATTTGCTGGTATTTGCACTGAATTCTGGGAAAAATCCATCTACCCCTTGGTAGCAAGTAAGGTCCGGGAAAATCTTCGTTTTGAGGGCTATTCAGCCCTAGCCCTTGGCCCTCACCCTCGATCCACAGGAGGATTGGAATACCCCTTCCCCTCACATGAATGCGCAAAACTAAGGGGAAGGGCTAAGGGGAAGGGCTAAGGGGTAGAATTGGGATTGGGCTTTAGATTCAGAAATCAGAGAAGGGGGTACTGAATCCAAAAAAGTTTGAGAACCACTGATCCAAGCCAAACCACCAATACATATTAGAATTGATTTAAATATTCAGTTGATCCCAGTTTATTGGACTTCAAGAACAACCTAGGACAAACCAAATTCCACGTGCAACACACTGAAAGTTAACTTGTGTAACCACTGCCGATTCACTCACCTTTCCACACTGTTGTGATGAATACACCCGTGTGACCCGCCCACTGCGTAGACCATGCCGTCGATGACGCCGATGCCGATGCGGTTCCTTGGCACGCTCATCGGTGCGCAGGGCAGCCAGCAGTTGTTCATGGGATTGTAGCAGTCCAAGGTGTTTGAGTCCATGTTGCCGTCAGGAGCGTTGTTCCTCCCCCCAACTGCGTAGAAAAGTCCACTGATCACGACGGCGGCCAGGCCACTCCGGGGCACCTGCAGGTCGGCTAGCCTCAGCCAGGCTCCGGTGCAGGGGTTATACGCCTCCAGGTAGCTGAGCGACTGACGGAAATAACCCCCCGCCGTGTAGATGAGCTGCGGCACCTTGGGGGTTCGGCAGGAGTTGAGCTTGGTGGGCTTGTGGAGGGTGAGGTCCTGGAAGATCTGGGCCAGGTAGTCTTTACACTGGGGGTCCCACTCCAGAGACTGGAGCTGAGCCTGCAGGAAGTTGGGGGTGAGGGAATGGCAGCGGACAGCCTGCAGTAAGGCCTGGACGTAGGGCCGGCGGTTCTCGCGGTCGTAGCGCACCCAGTCCACGCACGCCTGGAAGACCTCCGACTCGCAGCGCACGTTGAGCTCATCGCGGCTGATGAGGGTCACCAGCTGGCAGTGTGACAGGTTGAAAAACTCCTCCTGGGTCGCCACCTGGGAGGGGGAATGGAAACTTTTAGGAGAGTTTTGTAGAAGACATTTGTTGCGCTGCCTTTTCAATTATATAAAGAATCAAAGCAAATGTCTACAAGTCATTAAAACAACAAACATTTGGTAAATCTCTAGAAAGTCACAGAAGTAACCGTGGTTACATCTGATCAACAACATGCCCAGATCGTGTGCAAACCAACGGCGCTCCCTCTAGAGGCCATCTGACGAAGCGCATCATCTCACTAAGCGTTCATGACTGACCTGAATTCGGCTTGTGATGCCCTTGGCTGCACTGTGCAAAGAACAGCTACATCAGGAGGAGACTTTGTTTAGACAAACCCTTGCAAAAAAGAAGTCAGGCCTTGGTGTGATTCAGGTCAAATTTCAAGACTATTCTGAAGACAATACAGTAACAAGAGAAGGCTCATTTACACTGTGGGACCCAGACGGACTACCCAGACGAACTGGCGTCCTGCCATGAAAGTAGCTAAGAGTTCTACACAGCAAATCTAAATATTCTGTTATTTATGATCAATATGAAATTAATTTGCTTTTGCAGCATTCAGCTTAACTCTTTCAATAAAAGCGTATAATACTGGAAGAGCATAATTCATTCGTTCCAGGACATTTTACTCGTGAGAATGAATTTCATCATCATGAGTAAACCATGAAGACCTGACTGTGTCAGTGACGTTTCTATTTCTATACGTTTCTCCTACAGATCCATGGCGAGAAGAACTGATGTGATTCACTCGTCACCTCACTCGTACTTTGACCCCCCAACCTTATCTTTACTGTGCCACATGCCTGAGACTTCCAATTCATTTGCATGCGTCGAGCACAAGTAAACCCCTAAGATGCTAACCCACATACTACCAATAGCATGACTCATAGCCAACATTATCCATTTAATGTCATTTTTTATTGCATCAAGTACGGTTGTGGCAACCTAATTTCGTTGTACCTGGCTTCAATTCAAATTCAAATACTTGATTAGCGCCACACACAGGCACAGGGCAGATGTTTGCAGGTCTGAGGCAGAAGAGTCGGCCTACAGAAACCACAATGGAACAAGTGAAACTGTATTTTCTTACACCGCAACACCCTCTAGACAAGTGCCTTGGCACAAGAATGACTGAAAACTGGCAAGTTCTGCTTTTGTCGGTTATGAGCTGGCACAGCACAGACGAACGTATCTATAGAATGTGCAGCTGCCTTAACAGCGAAGATAAGATGGGTTCATCCCGATCGGTTTGAGATTAGATAACCTGTACTCAATCCGCTAACGCTAAGCTTTTGAAATAAGCATGGCATTGTTCTGAAAGTACAGTCGGTGAAACCAATGTGTAGTTTCAGACTAGACAAAACCAGGGCTGACTCAACTCCTGTATATGGCAGTAGGGGAAGTCAATGAACGGCATGAACAAAACCATCCATTCATCCATGAACAATTATGTGGCTAGAATAAGTACAGGGTTCCCACCTTTTTCAACATAACATTCGAGGACTTCCAAGCCCAATTCACCAAATTCAAGTACCCAACACGGCATCGTTTGAGACATGGATCAAGGTGAATTACTGTTACAACACTGAGAATTGTTATAATGAAAACTAGTAGAAGTAGAAGTAGTAGAAGCTCACCATCTCGGTTAACACAGTCATCTGCTGCTGACCAGTGACCACCGCAGTGACCACACAGTCATGCTGAGTGCTGACCACCGCAGTGACCACTAGGGGTGTCAAAATGAATCGTATAATCGAATCGAATCGTTGACAGATTAATAGTTGAATCGTTTAGGTTTAAATTTCTGTTGACATTCAGATTTTAAAGCACTTTAAAGTAAAAAAGGGACTTGATATTTATCTGACTGCTTGTATTAATTGATGAAAAAGTAGCCATGTGCAGTAATAGTACTGAAAATTGAGGATTTGATACTTGGAGCTGCAATACTGTTGGAGCTGTATCGAGGAGATGCATCGTGGAATCGAATCAAATCGTGAGGCCAGTGAAGATTCACAGGCCTAGTGACCACACCGTCATCTGCTGCTGAGTGCTGACCACTGCAGTGACCACACCGTCATCTGCTGCTGAGTGCCGAGCTGCACACTTGACTTTTTCTTCCTCTTTGCCAGTTTTGGCAGCAGCTTTTCCGCCTTGTACTGATCACGACACGCCACGCCGCCACCATGCAACCGCAAATGAGAGAAATCCCCCGACCGCAACGCCTGTTATGATTTCGTTTTCAGTCGTCGAGAGCCTGGAGGCAGGGTGGAAATTTCATCGTTTTAGGGGCAAGGCCATTTGGCCTTCGGTGTCGCATTATTTCTTTAGGGCACAAGGCCACATGCCAGGCCTATGTGGCTTTGCCAAGAGCGATTTTTCTGAAATATGTGTTCAAATGAGCCAATGACACATCCTTTGCATAGGGCAGGCTACATTAACCTGAGACCACTGATGCTTTTAAGCACCTGACAGTAGCAGGCTGGTAGCAGGGCACTGCCAAGGTGGCCTTAGGGATCTCAGGGCATCATGGCCGGAGGGAGGGGCAATGGTGGCCATGGCCTCATAGACCAGACCAGCACATCCGGGTAATTTGCAAAACTTGAAGGCCGCGCCCCTTTTTAGGGGATAACACAAGCCACTCGCGTTGACTTCAATGTAAAATAGCAGTACCCAAAACATCTATAGAAAAAGAACAGAATTAATTTCCTTTATAAATGACCCAAAGACACCATGACATGACAATATATTTCAACTCGGCCGGCAACTCGGCAAGATACATCGACACGAGGTACTTGCCTTATATGAACGCTGTATCCAGTTTCCACCAGGTTACATGCATCGTCCACATTGACGGTGTCACGCCTACCCTATCGCAGACCAGTTTTTTTTTTTTTTGTTAGTGAAACTATAACAACACAGCAACTCTTCGGCATATCTCTATCAAATTAAACCGTTTTAAATAGTTTGTTTGAAGTGGTTTCGGCTTCTTGTATCGTCGTTTACTATGGTGGGTTTCCCCTAAAAAGGGGCGCGGCCTTGGAGCTGGACGCTTGAAGACACGACGCAGTTCTGGTCTATAGCAATTCCCAACCTGCCTGGAGGCGGAGCAAATTTTGACAGAGGCGTCCGCATCGTAATTATCTATGCAGGAAAAACCCTAAATTCAAGCATTTTCAACAACTTTTAATGCCTTGATTTTTATTTTATTTTCAAATTCACAAATTTTCAAGGACCCATTGGAACCCTGTAAGCACCTCTCTGCACAACACAACAGACCCCTGGCTAAGCTTCATGTAGTTCTCTTGCCCTCTAAATACCACCTTAATTAACATTGCAACTACCGTAATTTCCGCACTATAAGCCGCACCGGAGTATAAGCCGCAGCAGCAAAATTGCCTGTTTGTTACATATATAAGCCGCACCGGACTATAAGCCGCAGGTGTTTTGATGTTTTTTTTTTATTGTGTTTTAATGTTTAATTACCATATGTAAGGGTTCATGCACAGAGGGGATTGTCGGGAAAGAGATGGCTGTTTGAGGAAGCTCCCATTTATTAACATTTCAACAAAACAACATAACACAACACCACCTGTGTTTTTTTTTACAGTGCACACAGTGTCCGCGGTGTGGTGAAAAGAGGGCAAGAGAGGAAATTAAAACAGAAGTGGATTTATAGTTAGAAAGAGTGCTAAAAAAGAGAGAATTCCGTTTTTGTTTTTGTTTTGTTTTCGAAAAAATCCATAGATAAGCCGCACCGTTATATAAGCCGCAGGGCCAAAAAACGGGTAAAAAGCCGCGGCTTATAGTCCGAAATTTACGGTACTTTACCTGGCTGAAGTTCAAGTAGATGTACTCGCGGGCCTTCTGGTGCAGCTCCGTGCAGCCGATCTGCTCGGCGAAGTTGGCGATGCCGATGGCGTTGCTGGGGTCGAGCTGGCCGACCAGGAAGTCACAGCAGGCCTTGACCACGCTGTCGATCTGGTACATGACCGCGCCGTTCATCACGTGGATCACACATTTCTCCCCCACAGAGATGCTGGCTGTGTAGGCGAACTCTATCAGTCTGCCCATAACCTGACCGGGGGAGAGAGGGGCAGGAGAGAGAGGGGCAGGAGAGGGTAGGATGGAGAGGGGAGGGGGGTAGCGGATGGATAGAGATGGGGGAGAGGGAAAAGAGGGTGGAATAGAGGGACAGGGTCAAGGCAAGAGAAAGTTAACTGTCTGCTCAGATATATTTCCACATAAGGTGGTTCACAAATGAGGAACAGAGCTGCCAAAGCTCGGGCACCGACCTGAGGTGTCAAGAGTCTGCACGACAGCATCAGTTGCTGCTATATCCAGGGTTGCCACTCTTTTGTAATGATCGATTTCAAGCACTTTCCAAGGACAAATTATTTCAAAATTACCGGACAAAAATTCACAGAGATGTTCACATATACCAGTCTCGTCCTCTAATGCAAATGTGTTTCCAGTCATGCTTACACGTCGAAATGAATCATTAACATTTAACATAAACTCAAAGCAATCGTGCTGACAAACTGACTCTTCTCAACCAAGTTTTTTTATCATGCTTGATGAAGCCATTTCCAAGTGTTTACTCTATTTCAGGGGTTCCCAAACTTTTTCACGATGACCAGTTGGCGACCCACCCCCCCCCCACGGGTCCGCGACCCAAATTGGGTCCCGACCCATAGTTTGGGAAACACTGCTCTAGGTAATTAGCCATAACGTAAAACTGGCCATCGCCAATTTCATTACCAGGAGTAATTAATAATTAATTGGATTTATAGAGCGCTTTTCAAGGCACCCAAGGCACCCACTTGGGTGATGCACGGCAGGCAGTTTGCGCCAGAGCGCTCACCACACATCAGCTATCACGGTGGAGAGTTGAGGATTGAATGTGCCAATTAACTAACGAGGGGTGATTAGGTGGCCATGATTGAAGGAAGGCCTGTGTGCGAATTTAGCCAGAGCACCGGGGTGACACCCCTACGCTTGAGAAGAATGCTGATGGGAACTTTAATGACCACAGAGAGCCTTGGACCTCGGTTTAACGTCTCATCCGACGGTGCTCACTCATAGGACAGAGTCCCTGTCTCTGCCCGGGGGCATTGGGGAGATTACTCATGAGACCAGAGGGAAGAGCGCCTCCTACAGGTCCTCAGCACCATGGTCTCCCATCCAAGGACTAACCAGAGTCGGGCAGCCCTGCTTAGCTTCCCCCAACAAGCCAAGTAGGAGCCCCACAGTGCCGTGAGTAGAATCTCATGTTGAAAAGAGCAGCTTGTATGAAATGCATCTTTACTGGTAATTGTAAATTAAGGTGCCACATGTACCATTTTAAACATCATAATATATAACTGTCAGATTAATTCAAAAGTGTGGCTCTTCAAATCTAGACTTTCCAAATATTAGCAGACCAAATGTGTCAAATTCTGATAGTGAAACGAGTCATTTTGCAGGGGTTGTGTAACGCTCAAAGCAATGTATCCACTGTTTTACAGCCAAAACAGTAGCGACCGAGTAGTAAGCTACGGTGGCATGCTGCATTCACGTGCTCCTCGGGTTGGTCGTATTTCCTGAGTTGGGAAGTTGTTCTTCAGACTTCGGTGTGTTCGTGAGCTTTTAAGTCGTAATGTGGGAAACAACATGGACGTGTTGTATTTTATTGCCATTTCCAGTTTTTGCGCGGTTGCACGGTTGGGAACTCATTTTTCCGATACCGGATCACTGCCAGAAGGGGGAGACAAAAGCCAGAGCTTGAAATTGCTATACTTTGCACCTTTAACACGACCATACCTCTGAACACCTGTACCATTCCCTGAGACCCTAAAACATGTTTAATGTAAGTGGGATGGACTCGCTGATAAAGGAAGGAGAAATGTCTATAAAGAAAAGAAACGGCGCCATCATCTGACTCACCCTGGGGTGGATTCCTTCGATGGGCACCACCTCCATGCCGCACTCCTTCAGGCCGTTGGTGAACATGGCCCTGAAGACCGGGGAGGAAGAGGCCAGCACCACCTTGTGGGCCACAAAGTCCACCGCCTCCAGGTCGTTGTAGCGCACGCGCAGCGTCACGTCGCACAGCTGCCGCTCCAGGCGCAGCTCGTTCATGATGGCGAAGGCGGCCGCCGTGTGGCTCTCGAGCGTGTAGCTGAAGACGCGGTGGCCGTTGCGCGTGGACGGCGTCACCACCGCTTTGCATTCTGTCATGGAATCTGTCATCTCCTTCCCGTTCTCCTCCTCCTCGTCCACCTACTCAGGAACAGCGCTCGGGGCTATGGGGCATCCTTGCTCCACTGGAGGGCATGTGGGCAAAATGAGAGGGAGGAGCCGGGAGCTGAGGAACTTCCAGAGGGATTCCCAGAAGAGAATACTCTCCTGGGTTTGTGTGGCCAAGTGCAAGTTTACGTAGAGACGAGGATTCCCTTGCTCTGTTTAGTCCTCGAGTCCAGCCATCATGATCATTAAGGCACTACTAGAGATGTCTATGCCAACTGCCAGTCATGGCTGTTTGTATTGTAACGTGGCTCCAATACGATTTACTTCATCAATAATATGTTTGCTTCTGGATTCCTCTGGCTCTGTCCGAGAGTTACCTTTGTTGTTACTAGAATTTAGAGAAGCGGGGAAGGCAAAGACGGGGGCAGGTTTTATGGCAGTCAGGGTACAAGAAAGAGACTGAAAGAAACTCTGTGCCGGTGTTGTTTTTACTTCAGTTGTTTGTGTTGGCAACACAGGCGCTTTTTTCGCTCTCTCTGAGGAAGGGAATGTCGACACTGTGGCCACCGCATTCACCGGTCAGTCTAAACAAACAGGCCTCTATTGCAACATCTGTCCTTTGTGTCACCGCTGATCACCTTTTTCCAGGTTCACGTGTCATGTCAGAAATCTCTCGATGGCCCTTTTCAACGCAGCGACTTAGATCTGGAGGCCAACATCGAAGCCTGGGGGGGAAAGGTAAGGTCAGTCTTGCATTTTGATTGCGTGCGCTCCGGGGAGGGAGAGAAAAGATCACGTCTGATTTACTACTACATTTTAACGCAGGTCATAATTAAAGCTGGCCTTCAGAGGGCTCCACTTCTGCTGAGGGCTGCAGAGTCAGATGGCTCGTCCACTCTGTGGGGGGGGTGGGGGGTGGGGGTGGGTGGAGAGAAGAAGGTGGAGTGCCAAAAGTGTCCTAAGCGTAACTCGGAGCTCTCGGGGATGAGTGGGTGTTCAGTGACTTCCTCTGGAGAGGCCTTCCTCGAGGTCGGCCCGCCAAGGAATCTGTTTGCACCACTGTGTTTACTGGGAAGCTGTTGGCTCAGCTGACAACTGGAGAGAGAGGGAGAGAGAGAGAGAGAGAGAGAGGGGGGGGGGGGGGGGGGGAGACAGTGAACTTGTGTTGACATACAGTGGTCAAGACATTCTTTCAAATGACTTCTATAATCTATGGGCTGCTCCTGCACGCGGCCAAATCAACTCTTCTTTATGCACGGTTGTTATACTACTGCGGCCCCCGTTGATCTATATCTGTGACATGCGTTCATTCATTCTCATGCGTCTGCTGACAAAATGCGATCTTTTATCGTGCACGTCTCAAATGACAACGTATGTAGGAAACAACATTATGTAGGAAACAACATTATGTAGGTGACTCGGCTACGTAGTATATAAGCCCTGAGGTAACGTCTTGTGCAAAACTTTATCTAAGCAAAGAGAGGCAGTGTTCTAGAACATGGATGTTCACACCCATGGCCTATTCTTCCTGGTACAGTGCAGCGGGGTCAAGGTTTCCTCCGAGTCATGGTGAACGTGCTCTTGGTCATCGTGACTCACATTCAGCAACAGTACTTCTTTTTTTGTAAACTATAAGATAAGATAAGAAAACTTATGAAGAGAAGTTTAACAGACTTGTTAAATCCAGGCCGAAAACCTCTGGACCGATTCGACGAGCTTTGTACTATCCGTGCAAAAAGGGGGGGGGGGGAGGTTGGAGACATGGGAATGCAGGGAGGGAGAGAGCAGAGGAGCGACACGCATCATGACAGAAGACGGAGTGACTTAAATTAGGCCTGAATTTAGCCGGCCAGCGTGACTTGAGTGTTTCTGCCCGGTCCTGACCTGTGACCTGTCATGTGACCAATCCAGCTGGGGGGTGAAACGGAGGGAATGCTCCGTTTCACGGAATGCGCTTATTAGAGGGCTAACGAAACCAACCATGCTCTCTGATTGACATCCACTCACCAATAGTAACACATGGTGTTTACACACACACACACACACACACACACACACACACACACACACACACACACACACACACACACACACACACACACACACACACACACACACACACACACACACACACACACACACACACACACACACACACACCATAGTTAAAGACAGCCTCCACAACTTAGTCTAATATTCCTCCTTTTGCTTGGCATCACTGGCTACTTGCATTTAGAATATTTCAAGAAATCCACTGAGGTAGACGATAAAACGAGATGAGAATCTGCAGACAGAATTCCTTGGAACGTTTTTTTCCCCTTCCTAATGGGGAATACCGGTATGTGGACTTAAGCTCTGGGAAAAGAGCACTCGCATACCACGAAAACAACTTATTGGACTGCCCACCAAAAAAAAAAGCCATGCCAGCCAAGCCAAGCCATGCCATTTAATGTTTTTTTGTACATGTCCCTGACAAATAAACTAATAAACATAAACATTGGTTTTCCTGTACCCCCAGACTACCGCTTTCCAGAGTATGACTCGACCTTAACGAGGACAAGCGGAGAACAGTCCCTCGTCTGTCTCATCGCCTCTGATGTGGAAGAGTCAGAGTTACTCAGCAACAAAGCAGCTGTGGATGCTCAGAGTTATATAACAACTGGCACCTTAAGTTGTGCACACACACACACACACACACACACACACACACACACACACACACACACACACGCGGCCTAATCATTACCTGGAGTGGCGATAAGAGAGCGCAGTGCATTGGCCAGGTTATATGGCCTTGCCGGTTCCCACTCTCCACTAGCAGTACTAAAGTAGGTCATTGTGTCCTAGTCTTTAATCAGTTGAGGTAAAGTGAAACTAAATATTCATGATGATGTCTGTCTGTCTGTCTGGACCTTTCTTGCGGAGAGTAAACGCTTTACACACACAGAGACCCTGATAGCACTTGTCATATCTAGCCAGGGTTTTTAAGCCCTACTGTAATTCCAACTACACTGTGATGATTCCTCTTTAGTGCCGCGCGTCTTCTTCTCCGTCAGGTTTCGGAGTCAAATAGTTTTCACGCGGACGTGATGTTGCTCAACTCTCGCCCTCGGAGATGCAGACGGCAACTGCTCCCTGACAGACAGACCTGACAGAGTGTGTAGAGTCTCTGGCTCAAAAGTCTGCCCTGCCACATTTCTCTGTGAGAACGTTAGTTCCCGATAGTGTTTTAGGCGTGACATGAAGGTGCTATACTTTGCTTTCAGTTTCAGATGAGCAGTCTAGCCCCCAGAGGTTCCCATCATGCCAAGTTTCACACCACAAACTGACATTGACATCTGATAGCATGTGTCGCAAGGGACCCTGACTGATCTTGGATATGGTTTGATACAGGATTAACGGTGTGCGTATAGCGCACAGGGTGGGAGCAACAGTGACCCAACCCATGTACAAAACAGACATCCTACTCTCTCACAGTGCTAAGTGACGTCTGGAAAAGTGTGATAATAGTTCTATTGAACTATTCCTTAATTGGACCAATTGGAAGGTCTGCATGGACCCACTTTTTTTGATAACCACTGTACCAAGCCTACAATCCTTTCGATGCAAGTCAGCACGAATTGCACAATAGCAAAGTTAACTCGACCCAGCCAAACTTTCATGCATTTCTTGCAGTTCTAATAAGAGGCGTTGTTGCATGCATTGGATATTAGCAGCAGACAGCAGCGCACTGGCTTTTTTGGAGACTGAAAAGCAGGCGAACGCGGCAGAGCTAGTCGAGCCAAACGCATAAATAACTATGAGCGTTAAACATGTTTCATAGACATTTTGGCAGCGAGCTTTCATCAGTGACTCATCCTGAACTCTTCGGCGAGCGAATTGTGGAACTGGATGTACCAAAACATGACCCAGAAGTGAAGCCAGTCTTTATATAAACCTATGATTAGATGGTCTAGGTTCTAACGTTTCACACAAAGGACCGTTTCCCCCTCGAATCAAATCACTATTTAACGTTGATCAATTCTGCGCTTGTTTTGCTGAAAATAATTGAGCGGTGGTGTGGCATGCACCGAAATAATGACAGTAGCGTTATAAGTGAACCAATTCCGATCAAAGTCTGTGATTTACGACGAAAGTGAGCTCAATTTATCCGCGTCCAGCACCGGAGACCCACGGCATAACAAGTTAAACGAATCGGAAATAGAGCTGACAGCAAAATAGGCTCCTAATAATAGACAGTAGCGTAATGGCTTGGAGGGAGACGATCCGCGCACAAAAATGCTACCAAAGCGAGATCTAACGTTAACTATATTCCTATACGCTACATTCCTTGCTTTTAAATGGATAAAATCTCCGTTCGTGCAAATCAATCTTGATACCTTAAACATGTAGAAAAAGAAACTCACGTAGTCTAGTTCAATTCCTCCATCGCGGTCTGCCGAGCTGTGCGCCACATATCATATGAAGGGGGGGAAAGCTGTAACTCACCATGACTAAGCATTGTACCGGCCTCCACTCGCTTTCACAATAAGACTCCACCTCCACAACACACGGCCTGCCCCCGTTGACACGTAACGGCAGCGGAATAGGGGAGCTTTTATTGCGAAGGAAGCCCCCGAATAAAGGAAAAAGAAAGGCCAATTCTTGGCAAGGTGCCCGAAAACTGTAGCTTTAACGTCAATCAAAATTAATCTGTTAAAAACAAATAAGATCATTCTGGCCAACATCGCAAATGTGTGAAATGGGCACACCAGGGCTACTTTACAGCAAGTTATGAAGCATGCTGCAGTACGTAGAAAGAACAAAATCTTAGTAGGTTGGCATGGAAAATAAATAAAGCAAAATAAGTGACATCATTTAAACAGCAGCAGAGTGGGTCCGTGTACCTTGCGAGTCAACTACACATTTTAAAATCCCAACAATAAATGACTTACTAAATATAAAAACGATTGTTTCCATAGTGTATTTATTGCAAACAATGATTATTCGCAATTGACATGAAAATAAATAATATAATATATTATTCTCATTATTCTCATTATTCCAATGCATCTCTTGTGTGCAGCTCACCTTGCTTGCTGGGGTGTCCTCCTGGATAATTTTTTTTTTTACATTTTTTGTCTGGAGGAATCGCTGCTACATTCGGCTAAATAGCAGCTTTGTAGTGTCTACTTGCTCTCCAGTGCTTGCTCTAGGCAGGTGCTGACACACCAATAAGTTTTTCCCCTCCTAGAAAATACGTAATTCAGGTCAATACACCATGCTGCATTCTCCTTTACAGCCACAAGGTGGCACTAAAAGTCAACTATGAGACAACAAAGAGGTCATGGCGACAGGCAGCAATGAATGTTGAACCCATAATGTTGACAAATCATTTGGAAATGACCTGCCAATGACTGTATAAATATACACACTACTTCAGCTTTGTTGAAAAGCACAGCCTGTAGCCAGGAATTAAGGTAAATTAAATTAAGTTAATTTAAACCTCATGCTGAGAAAAATAAATAAATAAATCCTCAATTCCTCAGGGTAAATGAAATTGATGATGAAGCTTCAACACTCAAGACAAATCCTTAATATAATATGACATACAGTATGTGGGAAGCCGTGAATGGACCTGTGATTCCCCAGTTGAGCTGTGATTACTCTCCCCTCCGTTTCTGTGCAGTCCCGGAAGAATTTGATGAGGTTACCCTTGGCACCGAATGGACTTTCCTAAACAAGCTTCACACCTCACTGTGTTGAAGGGTTTAGTCTCAGAGTAGGTGAAGTTGCAGTGCAGCAGCAACAATATGCAGCCTGCATGCAGAAGGTGGAACCTCTGACATGTCACAGTATTAATAATAATAATAATGGTGTTGTTTTATGAATGTAAGGATGCAGAAACAGAAAGGATTCCCTGACCTGCTGGCCTGTCTGACTGCAGGCACAGTGCTGGATATAGCCACGTTTACAGAGTTAACATCAGGAGAAACATCTGTAAATACTATCAAAGGTATCACAGTCTAAATGTGCAGTTTTTTAAATTGTAGATACCGGTAGGTATGTCTTTGGGTCACCAGGGGTTCAATCAAAATTTAAACAACTATATCTTATATAGACTATGCTTTGTCAGAGTTTGCCTGCTGGTAACACTAGCTTTTGCATCACAGGACGAGGTGCTTCTTTTTAAGCAGAGTGTGTATGTGCATAGCCAAATCTAGTTGAGAACTGGGAAAACCTGATATTACTGTATTATGTCCCTATAGGTAGGCTCCTGTGTGTAGCCTACTTTGTTTGCACATGCTAAAATCTGTGCATATGGCGTCCTTATGTTTTGTTTCAGATGGATTGTTAATGCTTGAATGTTGAAAGAGGTCCCATAAGCGTTGGCATTCCTTAAGTGCTTGTGGTCTCGCAATAACAACGCCGATAAAGGCTTCATTTCACATGTCAGACTTGGAATTTGTTGCAATAGTAAGCACACCACACAGGACAGTATTTCTTAAAGTTAGTACCTAAAATAACAGAAGATACTAGCATGCTTCCCTGAGACTGGGCCCCAAGGTGAAACTATAGTGTCTATAGTGTGTTTAGGGCTGTCGAAACTGCTTTTTTTTTTTTTTTTACAAAGTTGAATGAACAGACTTTCCCTCACCACATGTCTACAATTCAAACTTCAACTACAAGATAATAACAATGTTAAAGCCAGCTCTACATGGGGGGGTCTCTGCAGAAGTCTTACTCTATCTCAAGCATGACCAGCTCCGGCAGCAGGTCAAAGCGTGGTGATGACCAGTCATCTCCACAGGTTGGTGATGACCAGTCATCTCCACAGGTTGACAGAAAAGGG
Organism: Poromitra crassiceps; assembly: GCF_964638095.1. NCBI lineage: Eukaryota > Metazoa > Chordata > Actinopteri > Beryciformes > Melamphaidae > Poromitra > Poromitra crassiceps. The sequence goes on along the minus strand of NC_139626.1, from coordinate 38,023,908 downwards.
AGAAAGATGAATTGAGAGGAGTGAAGAAAAGGCTCATTGTGCAGTGCCTGTGGGCCGGGCCTGAGACATGCAAACATCTTGTAGAAGAGACCAGCTACAGTATCTAGGCCAATGCTCTTACCAGATGTGAGACAAGGGAGCTGACTTCCTGTGGCATGCCCTTCAAGATCCGTTCTTTCACTCACCTACCTTCAACATACTGAAATAGAAGCTATGCAGTTACACATGTACACACACACGTGTACACACACACACACACACACACACACACACACACACACACACACACACACACACACACACACACGCACACGCACACGCACACACGCACACGCACACGCACACGCACACGCACATGCACACGCACGCACATGCACACGCACACGCACACGCACACGCACACGCACACGCACACGCACACGCACACACAATGAAATGAAACCAGAATCTTTTGAATCTTTCCAGAAAGCATTTTATTGCTTTTATGAAGTGAGAGGTGAAGTTAGCGAGCCTTTTCTGGATACAAAATACATATAATTTACAATACAGATGATACTGTATGAAAGTCTTCAGAGATACAAAAATACAAAGATCCATGATATATACATGATTTACAGTACAAAATAGCACACCACCTCTGTCAATCAAGAGACCCAGACAGACTGTACAGAAAACATTCTTACTTTTGAAATGACAGATTAATGACAAATATAATGAGTAGAAAAAGGATGAAACCGACGCCTTGCACTGTAACTGGAAAGTTTCTAATATACACGAGGGAGGGTGAAGGGAGCTGTTGGCGTAAGAAGTGCACTTGTATGATGTATTTGCCCTGAATCCACTCAAGGACAGACAGGCACGTTCTTGTCCTTAAAAGTCTTGATGCAGCCCGACGATGATTAATAATTTAAACAACCTTGTTTGAAGTTCACACATAAATCTTTGGAGTGATACTTCATTGGACTTAAAACGTCTCCTCCCAAAGACGTGATACAAGTGCAGCTGATTCAGTCGCAGAGAGTTACTTGACACAAAATAATCAGCACGTCGTGACAATACGGACACTGTGTGTCTTTTTGGACCGCTTCGTCAGTCAGTCACATTATATGATTACATTCTTGTTGTTACTGTAGTGGTTTTGATGCACACACAGGCTAAACACCACCTACACCAATGTTCCCCCCATTGGCATTTCATGAAAATCAGTTCAGCTAACCACATACTGACTCATTTGGAAATGGAGGGGGTTCAATTTGGCACGAGTCTCCGTACACCACAGCATTCTGCACCGTGTGAAAGTTCCTGCGTTTGTGTGCATAGAAAGAGCAACTGCCACCTTTATCCCTCCTACTCTCCCTGCTTCATGTACACAGATACAATGTGTAGTGGCGCTAGTATAAAACAGGCTATCATGACATGTCATATCATATCATATCATATCATATATATCATATTTATATTGATCATATCAATCATATCATATCAAGTATGGAACACCTTGGGTCTTCGAACCAGCGAAAGCCACATGTCCACAGATGCATTATAGGCTGCATGTTCATGTTGTGCTCTTGGCACTTTCATAGGAAACAGTGAAGAGCCCAACTCCTCGACCGTATTAGAACGCAGTGAGTTTGGGTTACGCTACATTGGTCCAGTCTTTGGCTTTAACAGTGTCCTTCTAAGCTTTGACACAAAGTAGAGACCAACTGGGGGGGGGGAAATGTCCAAGGCTGATTTTCCATTCGCTCCATTATTTCAGTGCAAATTAGTTAAGGGAGAGTTTTATATCTGCATAAGAAAGTTGTTCACATTTGAGTCTCATCCTCCTGGCACGATGCGTTGTAATCGTTCCCACAATGAAACTCTTTGAAATGGTTATATAGCTGTAGCTGCACCACGCCTGACTTGTTGCAGCGAGATGTTTGTCTAAACATGATGCTCTTATAACCCGTAGCTGTATTGCGTGGCTCTATAACATTTCATACACCTTCTGTGTTTCTGGCTATAGGCCTACTCCAGGGTTTTGAGAATGCCAGGATTGCTTCCTTTCTATACAGACGGCCTGCCAGCCAGCATCTATTGTCCTCCTCTGTTTAGTGGGGAACTCATTCACTCACACTGACTCCACTGTACAGCATGTCCGACAAAGTCTTCAGGACCTGAAGAGTTTGGGGTAGAGGGCCTTAATGGGAGAGGGGGTGGTGATGACGTTCCCAGAGGAGATGGTGGTCTCCAGGCCGCCCTCTAACTTCTGGGAGGCCACCTCTGTTTTGCTGAAGCTGCACTCCAGGAACGGCATCCCCATCTTCTTCACCTGGCCGTCCCTGGTCATCAGACATGGGCGACACAGCAGCCTGAGAATGGCTCTCCTCATGTCCTTGCTGGTTAGAGTATAGATGATGGGGTTGAGTAGGGAGTTGACCATGGCTACTCCCAAGAAGTAATCGGCCTTGTAGAGTAGGCGGCAGCTGTGAGCAGGGCAGAAAAAATCCAAGAGGAGGAGGAGGAAGAGCGGCAGCCAACAGGCGATGAAGACGCCCAGGACAATAGTGACTGTCTTGAGGAGGGCGATGTACTTCTCCGACTTCCTCGCTAAGCCCTTCCGCACGCTGCCTGACAGGCCCAGGCGCTGGCGCTGTGTGTTGGCGCGGACGATGCGGAAAACGCGGACATAAAGGACCACTATGGCTAACAGCACCGCGCTGAACACAGACACGCAGAAGAGGATGTAGCTCTTGGCATAAAGCGGCAGGACTGTAGAACACTGGTCCAGTCTCCGGATGCAGTTCCATCCCAGAATCGGTAGGACCCCCAAAAACCCCGCCAGGGCCCAACTTGCGCCAATCAGTGCCCACATCCGCCCTCGCTTCGCCCCGTGGTATGGCCTCATGGTCACCATGGTAACATGGCGTTCGATGGCGATGGCCAGCAGGCTGATGACAGAGGCGGCCAGAGTGATGAAGACCCCTCCTTCCCTGAAGAACCATAGCAACGGTGTCAGTTTCAGAGTATTAGGTCCTGACATGATGATGTTGGCCATGTAGGTAATCCCAGCCAGCAGGTCAGACAGGGTCAGGTTTCCCAATAGGTAATACATGGGCAGGTGGAACTTCTTGTTCCTCCAGATGGTGAGGAGAACCACAGCATTCTCCAGGACGATGAGGAGGCACACCACTAGGAAGGCGATGCCCTCGGGTTTCAGCCCCTCACGGTAGCGGTCGCCCTTCAGCTTGCCTGTGTAGTTGTAATGCTCCACGATGACGGCATTGTCCTGGTACTCCCAGAAGAACTCCAGGTAGCTGGGAGAGGAGGGAGCTGGGAAGCTGGTGGGCATGGCGGTGGTGACGGGAGTCCCTGCATGAGCAGCGCTGGAAGCCTCCATGGCTGGCTTTGCTTTAGATGTGTTTTGTTTGCAGTCTGTGGCTATAAAGTCATTGTTCTTGTCATGCTTTGGCAGTAGGACTGTGAAGTTTGATATGTGTCCATATATTGATAAGGATACACAAAAAATGGTGTCTTAGATCCTGCGATGAATAGGAGGCATTACATGAAGCCAAAATAATCCAACAAAGGTATAGGTTTCACTCCGACTCTCACTCATGCATTTTCTTCTCCACCAACAGATGGTGCTCTTGAGCTCTGTTTGTCAAGGTCAGAAGCCCTGGAGAAAGGGAAGAAAAGAGAGTGAAAAGTTATGGATATAGGAAGGATGTGGTACCACTGATATTGACTTTTATAAACTTGAAGTGGTTCCATAGAGATTTGTAAACAGGAAGAATAGTCCCATTGATAAACTGTCCAAGTATTTAAACTGATAAGTTGAACATTCAGGCATCTGAATGAGGCCTTTAGCCAAATAATAAGTGCAAACCAAAGAGTGAGTCAACATGCATGAATCATAATTGTATGCCGGCTTAGCAATGAAGAAAAGAGACAGAACGCAAGCCAGCAAGGCCAAAGGGCCTAATTATGTGAATAGTGGAACTGGAAAGGGAAAAAAGTATATAACTTGCCCTAACAAATGGTTGGTAAAGAGGCATAATACAGGATTTATGAGTGTAATTTTTGATACTATGGAATCTACACAATACTGTGATATCTCAAAAACACAAGGCAACATGCTCTAATGGACAGAGGAATGTTCTTGTGTCAAACAAACACTCTCTAATTGTGTTTAAACTGTATGTCAATCATGATATGGTTGTGCTGTACAAGCTCCATCACAACATGTGTGTGTAATTTGGCACACATGCAGCCGTGTTCCCCTCCAGCGTCAGCGTAAAGATGAGGTGTGTTTGAAGTGGCACACACACACACATGCAAATATATTTCAAACACCTTCATCTTTTAAGACAGAAACAACCAAACTCAATGTCATTTACAGGCTATATAATGGTAAAGAAAACACTATGATTGACTGGGTCCAGCTCTCATTCTTATGTTGAGAAAACCATTTGATTAGGGTTGCATTCCTGTGAGTGTTGTCGTGCAAAGGAATTTGGTCTTGGTTCTGGAGTCATATGTTAACATTTAACAAATGGTCTGGAGACTTTAGCTCATTCAAACGGCTGCCAAGCAGTTAGGAATTTAACTGGAGTTGTCCAATTTGGCACAAACAACTGGGTGCACAGCCTCCCAGATGTACTCACTGAATCTACATCTACTGCATCGCTAAAACGATGAATGGAGATGATGAAACAACAGCTGAATGTTCAATTATCCCAAGCGAGATGTGACTGCAATGTTCTTTCTTAAAACAAAGACTATTTAACTTTAAATGATCAATTATCATACTTTAAATTTTATACAAGAAAGCACAATGGCATAGTTTGATAAAATGTCATTATATGTATATATATATATATATATATATATATATATATATATATATATATATATATATATATATATATATATATATATATATATATATATATATATATATATATTATGCAACTTGACATATATTTGCATGCAAAAAAAAAAAGTTTCCATATAAAATAATCATTAAAATAATCATGAGTAATACAGACTCTACTCTGAATGTCAATAAACTGTATCAGAGCTAATTATCATCATTCTAGATTTATGACATACTGTCCCATCTAAACACTATATAGGCCTAATAACAATACCAAAGATCCAAAGACATGAAACAAACATTTCCCAACATGCATATTGCATCAAAACAGATGGATCACACTGATGAAATTACCTTGAAGTTGCTGTAG
>NC_139626.1:37996177-38016177 GCF_964638095.1 Poromitra crassiceps | reverse complement strand
TTGCAGGGAAAGGCCGGTTCAAAACATGAACCTCTCATCACAAAGGACCCGTGCAGTGTATTTGCGTCAGAGGCTGCAGGTCTCTAGATTGTACCCACCCATTGTGTGCGAATGCATGTGTGTGCGTGTGTCTGTGTCTGTGAGGCTAGCAAAGAATGAGTTGGTGGGTAAACTTGTGACTGCATGTTTTCTCTTTATTCCTCTTTATTGTGGGTGAGTGTGGGGAAGAGAGAGATACAGAGTGTATGTGCATGATCTTTATGTGTGTGTGATGATGATGATGATGATGATGATGATGGTGATGGTGATGATTCTTTATTTTTTGTCATGCACACAAAGTGGCCCAACCCTCATGGGTTTATGAGACACACATGTCGTGTTGCAGTCGTCCAAACACTTCAACACATTTCATTCTGGATCACAAAGCCACATCATTAATGCAGCTCGGTCCCAAACAAAATATCCTGCCTTCTGTCCCAGGCGCCCGACATCCAAAATAAACATTTGACTCAAGAATACATTTCCAACATCGTCATAAACAGGACAGTCAAACAAATCAACATCATCTATCTTCAATCTCCTCTATAGCTCACAAAACAAAGTAACCTGTTCTGGAAAATAAACGACAAATCATTCAAATACTAGAGGGCCCTCGGTAGAGGTACCTCTGCCAATCTTTTATTTATTTTTTTATTTTTTTTTACAAAGTTTTGTGAATCCGTTTGGAAGTTAAGTGACTTTTTGTGATTGACCACGGGCATTGCCACGCCCCCCTTTGGCTAGTGGGCGTGGAAAGATTATCAGCTTGTCCTCGACCCATGACCTTTCTACAAAGTTTCGTAGTGTTACGTGAATTCGTTTGGAAGTTATAGGTGCCTTTTGGTAATTAGACACGCCCATTACCACACCCCCTTATGGCCAGTGGGTATGGAAAGTTGATCAGTTCTAAGTTGGCCCAAGATCTACTTGTCTACAAATTGTCATGCAAATACGTTGATAAAGCTGACAAAGGTTATGAAAACATAACCTCCCAGCCAACTGAGGTAAAATTTCAACTCATTAGCCCATGGATGAGTCTGTGATCAGAGATCTTCACAAGTCTATTCCAAACCCGAAGCATTTGACTTTTATGTCTGTTTGGAGGTTCCCATCTCATATCTCCACAAATGGTCCAAAACTGAAGTAAATGTATGCACACAGAGTAGGTACATCTTTGTTTGTGTGTGGAATCTATATATAAATGTTGCATGTTTGACATGTGTGTGTGTAGGGGGGGGGGGGCAGGCTGATCAGGAGGCCATTAAAGAGTAATATCCTGTTAGGGTGAGTGCAGAGGCCTCACATCAAAGCCTGGGAGAGGAATGGGGGTCCGACACCGGGGGGATGAGCGATCCAGCAGATCGGACAGGCCTCTGCTCCACGCAGGAAGGAAACATGTCTTCTTTCATCTCTTGGTCTCAGGTCATTTCTGGCTTCCTCTGTCTTGTCTGTCTTGTCTGTTCAGTCTGTTCATGTCTCTATTACCCTCTGCCTCTGCCTGCTGTTTTCTCCCCTCTCCCATTCCATGCTGCCCCCTCAGTCTCTTCACATGTTCCACCTTCTGTACATCAACACTGGGGAAACCATGCCAGATAGGTTTCCCTCTCTCTCCCTCACTCCTAACTGTATGTTTTTGGCCACACACCGCTGCGATGCCGAAAGCGTTCAGCTGAGCCAGCTCCTCCATGGGCGTGGACGGAACGGCCGACCTTGACGGACCAGTCATGTGACCAATCAGAGCCGTATATGGGCGGATGAGGGCATTATTTTTGGCGGGCCGCAGCCCCGCTCCATGGCGGCTTGTTGATGTGGTTCTATACCCGGGGAGTGAGGTCATGACGGCTCCTTTACGCTGGCAGCCTAGTGTTCATGTTCTGGAGCCTACTGTATGTGTGGAGAGAGACGGTTGAGGAAAGTAGACGCGCTCTCTGCCATGAGAAACGTCGGGGAACTCAGGACCACCTACTGTACAGCTCAAGGGCTGGGAAGCCATAACTCTTACGGCATCAGGGTAGGCTACTTATTTCACTTTTTAAAAAGTGAATTGTGTCCTGCACATGAACCTGACCCGCGCAATGAAACAACTGTAAAATATCGCAATATCCCAGACGTTATTTCACAGCTTGCATTCATTAGGGTTGAATTTTTCATTCACGGGTAGATACAGGCTTGGCATATTGGACTTTAAACCATCGTTTGAGTGGTCTTTCCCTGCCAAGTCCTTTTCCTCATCACCTAAACACTTCAGGCTGAGGTCAGGTTATCGCACCGCCGCTCCTCCTGCACTCTCTCACCACTCAATCCTCCTCCTCAGTTCCCGTCCACTGATAAGTCCCAAACATCTGACCAGCCAGACCAGGTCTGCATGTGACGATAAGAAAACATTCCTCGCTGTTCGCTTTTGCATCTCTTTCTCTGTCTCTCTCTCTCTGTTCTGTGTGCATAATAGTCTACAGTAGGCCTCCCCTCCTCAAGTTAAGCCTCTCTGTATCCTTCGCTCTCCAGGTTTCAATACACGCTCACCAAAGCGTGACGTTTACTTTCCAGTATCCGATCACTCGTTGGTTCCTGGGGTTTGCGTGGCATGACCTAAGCCGGGTCCGACCGCTCGTCGTTACATTGTTTGTTTGGATTTTCCAGCCCGCTTGCCGCGGTTTGGGGGCCGCGCTCGAGGGCGATTTACGAGGATCTGTTCTCTTTTGAAGTTCTCGCAAAGGCCATGGTGGCTTCAGAAGGATGGGATGAGCTGAGGAATGAGTTTAGAGAGAGAAAAGGAGGGGGTGGGGTGGTGGGAGTGGTGGAGAAGGGGCGATTGGCGATCTGGTCTTCTTCTGATGTCGGCCGTGCGGTTGCTGGGAGATTCTCCAAACAGTGAGTCATCGCAATTAAGCTCCACTCTCACAGGAAATGCCCCCCTATTGCTCCAATTACGCTGATAACAGCTGATAGCACCTTGGACAAAGAGAAACCAGGGATCACTGTGTGTGTGTGTGTATGTGTGTGTGTGTGTGTGTCTGTGTGTGTGTGTGAGTGTGTGTGTGTGTGTGTGTGTGTGTGTGTGTGTGTGTGTCTGTGTGTGTGTGTGAACTACATGTGCCTGTGTGTGTGTGTGTGTGTGTGTGTGTCTGTGTGTGTGTGTGTGTGTGTGTGTGTGTGTGTGTGTGTGTGTGTGAACTACATGTGCCTGTGTGTGTGTGTATGTGTGTGTGTGTGTGTGTGTGTGTGTGTGTGTGTGTGTGTGTGTGTGTGTGTGTGTGTGTGAACTACATGTGCATGTGTGTGTGTGTGTGTGTGTGTGTGTGTGTGTGTGTGTGTGTGTGTGTGTGTGTGTGTGTGCATGCATGCATGCATGCATGGTAGGCCTACATCTGTTTTCTGTCTGTGTGTTTCTGTCTGTGTGCAGTTGGACGGCACACGTCCGAATCCATCCACAGCTTTCATCCATGGGTTTCCATCCTCTACTCGTGGGGTGGTTAAGGTCAGCGATCAGCCTATTGGCGACGCGGTCTACTTCTCCTCGGCCTGGCCGCGTCTCAACGCCGGGGCTTTGTTGGGTGAGCACGCGGCTGCAGTCTGGATGTGTCGGGTCCGGGCCTGGCAGACTGCGGGCCTAATGAGATCCAGATTGAGAGCTTTCTTGGAGGGGGGGGGGGGGGGGGGTTAGTGTGCGATACTGACACCCCTCTCAGAGGCTCGATCCATGCGGCTGTAACACATCATACGACGGCACTCCACAGGGCGCGCCGCATTTCTCACCCAGCTCCCTTCCCGAGTAACCATGTCGCGCAATCCCCTAGATGAGATTATGCTTGTTCCCTGTGGGTATGTGTGTGTCAGTTAAACTTTGCATATATGCACATAGACTCATATGCCTTTACTGCAGTTATAATATTCATTTAGAATCGACTTAGATATATGGCCACACCCCTAAACCTAAACTTCAAATTCGAATCAGCTTGCAAGACAGGAAAGAGGCTGACGTTGCCAAAGCAATCCCCAGTAAGACTAGCGACCACTTTGTGGAAGCTAATGGGGATCCAAATAAAGAATAAAATACGTGTCTCAATTGTAGTAATATTGCAAACATTAACCAATATCTTTCAGTACAACTTAATCCTCACCAATACGTGCTAAATATAAAACCTTACCCTGACCTTCAACTAAAGGTAATTCTATTTTTTTTTGTAAAGTCTAATATGACATTGCCATGTAAATAAAGGCATTTTAACTTTTTTAAAGGAGAGTGCCTTGGAGTTTTTTGTTTTTTTCAACTCTATTTGTAACCCTATCCAAAGAGCACCTCACACAAACACACTTTTTGAGTCCAGGAAGCGCTCCTTCCTAAACATTTTTAAAGGTAATTCTAATTCTAATCTTACCAGCAACCTTAAAAATGATCTATAATTTGATGAGAATTTTTCTGGAATTATCTGGGTTTCTTTTTATGGGGATGTTTTGACCCGGTAATATATTCAGGCCTGGCTCCAGACCCAAATTACAGAGGGGGCCTGCCCCTATCTTGGGGGGGGCAAGCTACCCAAGGGGGGTCCGGGGAGATTCTCCCCCGGAAGAAGATTTTATACATTTTAAAGTAAAATTCGTCAACCTGGTGCATTTGAGAGCAAAATGAAGAGGCTAAATCTATGAAGAACTACACACATCTCTAATGTGTTGTGACTTTACAAATAATTAGGCCTAAACAATTAATATTAAATGTATTTACACATTGTGCACAAATTGCATTCATTGTGACAAATTTACAATAGTTAATATCTAGCCAGAATCATTGCAAATGGATGTTCAAAGTAACAGTTAGCAATAGCATTCAGTTAATCAATGCCTAATGACAGCCAGATTCCGTTTTAAATTTTAAAACAGAAAAACGGAAAAAAGTTTTTTTTTCCTTTTTTTTTTAATGGGGTGGCCCCCCCAACGCCGGGCCTGAATATAGTAAAAGTATAGATTTTGCTCACGTACATTTACACACACATACCAGTGCAAACACACATACAACACACACATTCTGCCCTCATGGGCCCCTCTGGAGATGGTGGTAATCAGAGGAGATGGGCGGGTGACGGCAGCCGTGCTGCTGATCCCTACGGGACGCTCGCTCAGGGGTTGTGTTGCTTGAACGATTCCTGCCCCGTTTCTTCCTGGCCTCTTGAAATTCCATCTTCCTCTCTCTTATTGAAGGGGAAAAAAACAGAGAGCAGGGAGAAGCAGAAACCAGTAAGAATGTAAATGAATGCCAGATCTCCCAGTGTCGGCCATGTTGGCCCCTCGCTGCATCCTGGGCTAATTTGTAAAAACGTGCAGCCAAGACGATGATAGGGTGATAGCAAGGAGAAGGGCAAAGAGACAAGCTCGGGCCTGAAACTCTTTTTCTGCTCTCCTCTCCTCTTCTCCTTCCTTCCTTTCTACTCTTCTCATTTTCCACCTTTCCCTTCTGCTCAGCCTCTCTCTCTCTCTCTCTCTCTCTCTCTCTCTTTCTCTCTCTCTCTCTCCCTCTCCATTCAGAAGGTGTTTTAGGCTGAGGCAGAGTGGGCACAGCACCAGCTCATCAGTCAACCATTGGGTAAAGAGGTTAGCGTGACTGGAAATGATTCGAAATGAAGTCTGGGTTCTTCTTACTTCAACCCTTCCATTCCTTCAAGTTTGCTTTCTTAAAAAAGCACGCCTCCAAAAGAAATCGCTAATTTCAGCTAGACAATTAGCCTCTGACATTTTTTACCCGACCAAGTGATGATGACAGCATTACCATGCATTACTCTCTCTCCTGATAGCAGCCTTGTCAGCGCGATGCCATCATGAGCGCAGCAGCAGAGCGGGCGCGGGCAGCGCCAGCTGCCGTGCCGTTGAAGCTTTCCTCCCGCACACCAGCATCATTAGGCGGATTTGGACCCCTGTTCAAACAGATGACATCTACTTAGAAGAACGAAGAGCTATCAGAACGCCTGTGATCTCTTCCCCAGCTTAGAGCAAAAGAAATCCATCTGGCCTCTTGGAATGGGAATGGCTGGGGCGCTGAAATTTGTCCAACAATTGGATACCCTGTTTGGCCGTGTCAACACAATGCCACTGGAAGTGAGCGTGGAGCGTTTTTCATGTTGAGCATGCATCTCGACGACAACAATGAGGAAGTTAATTCAAAGCATTGTTCCATCTCATGCTTGCCAAGATTTATCGCATTCAGCAACAAGCCGAACATGTGTCCTAGATCTGAGCTTTGTTAACGCTCTTGGAATCCAGCCATCTGATAGCCTAATAACCGATGTGAGTTTACGTCCATAAATCATTTCAGGCCGCTCTCGCATTCACTGCTAAGTTAGCTTTTACGACGGGGGAGTTTGATTTGAGCAGCAGAGGATATTTCAGCCTCTCACCGTGCCCGTAATATATCGGCCACATCTCACACCGGCGGTGTGACACCGCTGACCTGCAATCTGCTGCCCGCAGATGCCTGAGATGACAGCAAATGAAGGTAAACAGTGAAGGCCAGGAATAAAGTCGGATTCCAAGAACTCATAAGGCAAGCACACAGCTTTATCAGAGAGCTTATTGGATTGCATTAGCAAACGACACCATATCCTCTGTTATCTCGTTATCTTTACAATAGGAAAATTGCTGTATTTGTTTACTTATGATCTCCGATAGCCTATTTTCTTTCGAGCGATGGCGTCGGGACCTTTTGGGGGAAAGGTCCATTAGTGGAAGTCGGGAATCTGATGTCATTCAAGTCCTGCAACCTATTAAGTGCGGTTTCCCGAGAAATTCGAATGCAGAAACTTAAATGTCTTCCTGGGGTTCGGGGGCCTCTGAGTGTCAGTCACCCTGCCCCTCCTCCGCTCCAGGGACCACATTTCCAAGCTGCCTGTTCCATTGCTACAGCAATTAGATTTCAGCTCACCGGCAGCTGGGTCCTGTTTCGGGGTGAAGTGCACTGCAGGTCCAGCGCAGGTTTCAGTAGATGATGATGGGATATCATGATGAATGCATCAGCAGACTGTACACAGACGCAAACCAGCTGCCTCCTTCTGCTCATTTGCCGCACGGCGAAAAGCGAAAGGGAAGGGACTTCTAATTCCATTTGAAAAGTCTGCTCAACGAGGGACTGCAGGGTTTCCCCTTCCACTTTGAGCGATTGCAGCACTAGGATAATGACATCGGCCTACACACTTAGTACGTGTATAGACACATACGCATTCACACGTACACACTTAGTACGTGTATAGACACATACGCATTCACGCGCGCGCACACGCACACAATACAGGCACACGGGGGAGTGGGAGGAATTCCAGTCAAAGCCATGTTTGACTCCTCATTTTTCAGTCATCCCCTCTCTTTGCCCTCGCCTCGCCTGCTTTGGTGGCTCAGAAAGAGAGGCAGATGACAGCCGGAGGGGACAGATTGAAGACTTCCCCAGAGTCACAAAATTCCCCCCCCCTGTTAAAACGCGGATGGAAAATCATCGCGTTTCTCATTTTCTCAACTGAATCCAAATAAGTCTCGAGTTCAGATGGAACACTTTTCATTTGATTACGTTACATTACAGGATCAGGTTACTCTGGGGGCTTGCAAAGCCCAATCTGACTGTCGTTCGTTTGTCAGCAGTATACATTTGCAATCAGAGTTGTTGAGTCAAGGCAAGCGATGGTTCTGGCGTTCACTAAACTCCAGCTATATCCGTGAACTAAACATTTTAGCACAAGAGAGGAGAGTAAATCCCCTCCGTTCGTCTCGTAGCTCCACATCGTTCTGTGTCGGTACCAACCAGCGTTGTGGGACTGCAGAGATCAGGGGGGGGGTCACTGGCATGCTGTGAGTTTCTGTCTCATTTCGCTGTTTTTTTTGGGTCCCGTTCAGGAGGGAGGGCATGTGAGCTCTCCCAGTGACTGATAGGCCTTGTTGTTTACGGAAGCGCAATTATACGAGCGACTGGGCACCATGTTGGTCCCAAATGAGTCCCCGCGGGCCTCCTAATGGCCGCACCATAACTGCTGAGGTTTGGAGCAAGGAGAACTAGCGTCTTTGCTAGCTGCTATAAACCGTTTTACTGTGCAGTATTGTAGACTCGGTGCTCGGTCTCGGTCTGCGAGGGTTTCTACGTTTAACACTGGGACCAAGAGGGAAGGATAGGGGCAGAGACAGAGAACTGGAAGAGAGCCGTCGCCGATGGATTTCACAAGCTTCCTGACGGCCCTCTGACATTCCCTGTGGGACATGTCATCTGGGAGCGCTCCCCGCTCCCCCGGATTTAGTGGGATGGAGAAGAAGCAGAGGGAAGAGTAGAGAGAGAAAATGAAAAGTGAGTGACAGTGAATGAGAGAAAAATGCAGGGGAAGGAAAACTAGGACAAATTGGAAAAAAAGAACGGAGGAAGATGTGGAGATTTAAAGATTAGCCAGTTGTCGCATGCATTTTCATCTGTCTCGCGCATAAAATAGCTCCCTAATGAAAACATGGAAAAGAGTTGTAAGTGCCTCTCTCACTGAATGGCCAGGAATATGCCAGCGCTTGAAGAGAAATGGCACTCTTCCTTCAAGCATGTTTAGACTGGAGAGCAAAAAGATCCCCCATAACTCCTCACACCATCCTCTCGCGGTGTCCTTCTTCCTCTCTCTCTCTCTCTCTCTCTCTCTGTCCCCCTTCCTCGTCTTCTGCCTTTCCTCCCATGCACACAGGAGGTCAGAGGTGAGACGTCTGCGCGCACACATCTGTGCTAATGTTTAGAGAGGAAAACAATCAAGTCTCGATCCCCCGCAGGACTGCGGCGATCGCTCCGCGCTCGACCCTGGGAACAAACCCGCGCTCGATCCGCATCGGCTGCGGCGCGTCGTTTAGCGCCGTGTGTTTAATTCCCTCTCGACAGGCACATTATTGTGTACAGTACGGGCCCTCACAGTGGGCTTGGTATTTGACTATAAATCAGTGGCTTCGTTCGTTCTCACTCTGTATTTAGATGTTCAGCTGCAGGGCACGGCATGTACAGTGTTATATGGCCGCCAGCTGAGAGAAGCGGAACAACCCCCCGGCCAGAGTAAAATGTTGCCATGTTATGTTTCTGCAAACCATGGATACGTGTGTTCATTTGAAAACGTTACGCAAATGAAACAACTTGGTTATGATTATGGTTATGGTTTGGGTTAGGGTTAAATAACAAAAACGTTACATGTGACTTCCGGTTGAAATGTAGACTTTGAACACACTGGGACGCAAACGCCCTTACTGGCCACCGTTTATTCAATAGCAGACTGTTGTTATTTACATGACCACTAGAGGACTAGGCTATAATAATGATACATGTATCTAGAAATGTTGTTATGTAACATATTTCTGGTTCACAAACATTGACATTTCACATATCCGTGGTTTTCAGAAACCTCAAATGCCAACATTTTATTCTGGCAAGTTGGCTAAACGGAAAGAGAGAGCGGGGGAGGATATGCAGGCAAAAGAGGGGGAAATATCTAGTAGTGTTGTGTGTGTGTGTGTGTATGTGTGTGTGTGTGTATGTGTGTGTGTGTGTGTGTGTGTGTGTGTGTGTGTGTGTGTGTGTGTGTGTGTGCGTGTGTGAGCTCAGCTGGATATGCTGGAGGGCTTGCGCTGTCAAGGGTGTCGTCTGTTTATTTGCTGCAGCTTCCGTTCTCACCCCCCTTTGCTCACTCCCACTTTCTCTGTCCCTGTTTACCCTGCCGCCTCACACCTCTACCCGCTCCCCCACACCCCTACCCGCTCCCCCACACCTCTACCCGCTCCCCCACACCTCTACCCGCTCCCCCACACCTCTACCCGCTCCCCCACACCGCTCCCCCACACCTCTGCCCGCTCCCCCACACCTCTACCCGCTCCCCCACACCTCTACCAGCTCCCCCACACCTCTGCCCGCTCCCCCACACCTCTACCCGCTCCCCCACACCTCTACCCGCTCCCCCACACCTCTACCCGCTCCCCCACACCTCTACCCGCTCCCCCACACCGCTCCCCCACACCTCTGCCCGCTCCCCCACACCTCTACCCGCTCCCCCACACCTCTACCAGCTCCCCCACACCTCTGCCCGCTCCCCCACACCTCTGCCCGCTCCCCCACACCTCTACCCGCTCCCCCACACCTCTACCCGCTCCCCCACACCTCTACCCGCTCCCCCACACCGCTCCCCCACACCTCTGCCCGCTCCCCCACACCTCTACCCGCTCCCCCACACCTCTACCAGCTCCCCCACACCTCTGCCCGCTCCCCCACACCTCTGCCCGCTCCCCCACACCTCTGCCCGCTCCCCCACACCTCTACCCGCTCCCCCACACCTCTACCCGCTCCCCCACACCTCTGCCCGCTCCCCCACACCTCTACCCGCTCCCCCACACCTCTACCCGCTCCCCCACACCTCTACCCGCTCCCCCACACCGCTCCCCCACACCTCTGCCCGCTCCCCCACACCTCTACCCGCTCCCCCACACCTCTACCAGCTCCCCCACACCTCTGCCCGCTCCCCCACACCTCTGCCCGCTCCCCCACACCTCTACCCGCTCCCCCACACCTCTACCCGCTCCCCCACACCTCTGCCCGCTCCCCCACACCTCTACCCGCTCCCCCACACCTCTACCCGCTCCCCCACACCTCTACCCACTATAATAAAGGATAACCTACACCTCTACCCCACCCATTTCTCCCTCTCACTCCTGACTCGACCCGCGTTTGCATCAACACTCCTACTTCATATTCAAAACTCCCTGTCCTTCGTATATCCTACGACTCAAATGCTCCCATTCTCTACCTCTGTGTTTCATACGACATTCGTTCCATTCCTCCACTCTAAAAGCCCTGTCTGCTCATTTGTCTTGTCTTCTGCAAACATGGACAACATCTTACAGGAATGTAGATGGACAATGCCGCCTTCATCAGGGAGGAGAATTGGAAAATGGGACTAATAAACATTTAAAAGACATGCACATGTACATACATCCAATATAAACATACTGTTAGAAATGTGACATTTGTGTCATAGAATAAAAACATGGGATGCTTATTTTAGGAGCTTACTATAGCCTGTGACCTTACTTCAGTCCCGCTTAGTGTGAAATTGCATTACCAGATTTTCACTGGGTTTAATGCAAACAGCATGTTTGCCAAATCCCCCTCAGGGCTATTGCCAAAAATCCTTTGGTTCTAGGCCTGATAAGAATTATTCATACTTTATGCCCATTTCTAGGCAACTGTTTCTTGGTATCCATGCTGATCAAAACAAGCTAACCACAGCACATCACCAAATGAGCAAAGCAGATCAAGCTATCATAGCAGTCACATATTCTCTCTCTCTCTCTCTATCTCTCTGTCTCTCTCTCTCTTTAAAGTCTGCTAAGGCATTTTGCAGACATCGATTTCCCAACATTGATTGTGATAATCAAAACATTTTCATGTGACTTGCCTCTCATTCTAGGCATCCAGGCCATGCCAACAAGACATGCGGAGCGACTTAAGTGAACCAAGCAGATTACATCTCTAGTCCATGTTTGTTTATTTTCCCAATCGAGATGCCTTGTTTATTTTGGTGATCGTTCATCTCCTCCCTAATTGCAATGTGATTTTCAAATGGCCCTTTACTGGTCTATGAAGATATGGGCTTGGCCATGGGTGACCCTGCAAGTTTCCACAGGAAATAGCTGCAGGGTTTACGGGTGAGCAGGTTTGCTCTGATACCCTTGGCCCACTTATGTGTATTTGTGTGTGTGTCTGTGTGTGTGTGTGTGTGTGTGTGTGTGTGTGTGTGTGTGTTTGTGTGTGTGTGTGTGTGTAACACTGCCCCAGGCCTGACACAGGTAGACTCGTAGGCTCACACTCCAACCAAACAAAATAGGCTCAGGCAAAACACAGTGTGTGTGTGTGTGTGGGGAGGGGGGGGGGTCTCAACAAGAGTCAGTCAACTTTGACCTTCGGCTCTTAATGGTGATTCCTGAAAGCTTGTTTTCATTCTTACATTATGTCACTCACCCACTGCCCCCCCCCCCCCCCCCACACACACACACACACACACACCCTCCCCCCCCCACACACACACACACACACACACACACACCCACTCCTGCTAAACCCATCCGAGTCTCGGGTCTCAACCCGGGAGCTTTTTGTTTTTACATGAGCACTTGTTTTCCTATGTGACCCTCTTCCTTGGCTGCAGAAGGGCCACATTAACGTCAATTTGCACAATTAAAGCAGAATGCGTGAAGACTTAGCACGTTGCTGCTCTCCGGCCAAAAGATGTAATTGAGCTAATAGCAGCTGTGCGAGCCGGATCTCGTAACACATTCACATGTTCCATTAGGAGCTGCGCTGGATGGAGTGACTGGATCCAGATGTTTGGCGTGGCACTGCAGCGAGCCGTACGGCCGGGGACGCAGCAACGGGGGAGATGAAGCGCTGTGAAGGAGAGAGGATGAGAATCGTCCCTATAGTGATCCTGAATTGCCCTAAAAGGAGCTCTAGTTCGATCAGCTCTGAGTCTATGGGCTGCGTTTAACCAGGCTTTCTTTTCCCCCCGAAATCGTCCAGACAGAGTGATGCTGTCCTGCGAGGCGAGCTGTCCAGAGAGGATAGCACATCAGTGATTCTGTCATTAAATTCTGGTTCTGGGAAACCGAGCCGGGTTCTGTGGTAGTGATTAGGTCACGTTTCTAGTGGAAGGATGTAGACATGTCTGTTGGATAGCTCAATATAATGCCTGTCATGACAGCCTCTATCCAGCTGGGGTTGTTTCGAGTGCAGAGCCGATGGAGGGAGACTCTGATATCACAGCGTCCAAGTTTTATTGTAAAATGGAGGTTTGCCTGGTAATCTTGGCGTAACTTTGACTTTAGAACATGTCCTGGAGCGACTCGATCAAGGTTTGCGCCAAACTAGAAACTTTCCATTGTCTGCAGGGAGAAATATGACAAACGAAGCCTCATCATAGAAGCATCGAAACCACAGTAGCAGATCCTCCGGAGCACCATCCAAACTAGACAGCTGCATCCTCAAGGGAAAGCTTTCATCCTCAGTGGTGAGCTTGTCTCTCATTAGGCAAGTCATGGAGAATAGAGGTTTTCAAAATTTTCTTTGATGACACATGCTTTTAGAGATACAATAGGCAACTTTATTCACGTTAAAATAAGAAATGAATAGGATCTATTATATATTATCATACGTATGTCTCTGTGATCCTGGCTGACATTGGCTTTTCAGTGATGTTTGAAAAGTTTGCGGTGTATACCATTTGCTATAGCTGTGGCCAATGGGACCCGTTCAAAAACACATAGGACCCCCCCCCACGCATTCACCATCTTCTTCTTGATCACCTCTGGTGGCTCTACAGATGCTGGTGAGCTCTGCCTCAGGTTAGATGTTGGTGAGCTCTGCCTCAGGTTAGATGCTGGTGAGCTCTGCCTCAGGTTAGATGTTGGTGAGCTCTGCCTCAGGTTAGATGCTGGTGAGCTCTGCCTCAGGTTAGATGCTGGTGAGCTCTGCCTCAGGTTAGATGTTGGTGAGCTCTGCCTCAGGTTAGATGCTGGTGAGCTCTGCCTCAGGTTAGATGCTGGTGTGCTCTGCCTCAGGTTAGATGCTGGTGTGCTCTGCCTCAGGTTAGATGCTGGTGTGCTCTGCCTCAGGTTAGATGCTGGTGAGCTCTGCCTCAGGTTAGATGCTGGTGTGCTCTGCCTCAGGTTAGATGCTGGTGTGCTCTGCCTCAGGTTAGATGCTGGTGAGCTCTGCCTCAGGTTAGATGCTGGTGAGCTCTGCCTCAGGTTAGATGTCATTTCAAGGGAGATAGCTGATCAATATGACTTAAGTGTTGAGGTGGGAACTTCGCTAACCGAGGGGTTGTGCCTTAAAGGAGAATTCTGGTTTTTTACAACCTGGACATTATTTCCAAAACTGTATTTATGTTTTACAACTCACCCTGAACAGAAATTTCTGAAAAGAAAGCATTATAGAGGTAGAGGTATAGCTAAAACGCCCCGTTAGGTGTAGCTAAAACGCCCTGTGCAACGGCCTAGAACAGAGGCCGTAGGGGCACCTGCTAAGCGTGCATTACGTCCTGTAAATAGCATATTTTCTGTTGGAGGCAACATTATACTGTGACGGACAAACAAACAAATGACTAATGCATAGTATATATAGTTCCTATATAGGCAGGGGACTACTAGAACTTACTGCTGTAGAACTTCATAGAATAATTTGGAAGTCTCTATGTTAACTTCCTTGAGATCTTTTTGAGCTTGCCTTTCACAAACACATAAGACACTATGACCCTGCAACCCTACATCCAAACAGACAGTAGGTCACTGTCCTTTTAGAGAGAGCGCCAATCTCGAGGTTTTCCCTGTGTCAGGCGATGTGGTTTTTATGAGCCCATCTTCTCATCTGTGCTTAGTTAACACTGGTTGTGTTCTCTTGTGGTCTCGGTTTCTGTGGCTCTGATCTCTCTCGAGCTAACTGCTCCTTAAGCAGTCAACTCCACTATAAATCTTCAATCTTCAGCGCATCTTGAATTGAGAGGGGGAACGACAATTATTTCGAGGGGCTCTTAATTGCTTCGCCACATCACAGCCTAAGTAGTAGGTAATTGGATGAATTGGCGTCAAGGGAGTTTTTTTTTAAATGATGCAGTCGTCATCGGGGTGGCGTATGTGTCCTAACGATGCTGATGTGGTTCAAATCTGCCTGCTTACAATAAACTACATGCAATTAGATGAAAAATTGAATGTAGTGTATTTCGTGTAAACAGCAATTCGATTGCTTTCTTTGTGCAGGCGTTTAACAGCTGCTTATAATCTGTAATATGATGTCATGTAATGTATTGTTATGTGACAAAAAAAACCCACCGCAAATGGGTTTCATCATTCTCTTTCCTCTTTACATTATCTCCTCTCTTTGTCTTTGTCTCTGTCTCTGTCTCTCCTCTAGTGATAATGTACGAGTTTGCTCTCCCTCATTTCTCTCCATCTCACTATTTCTCAAAGCAGCACAACACGTGTTATCTGGTTAGGCAAACATGCCATGGCTGCTCCACAGACCTTCAGTAAACACAGCCAACTCCTCCAGAGAGCAGAGCAGCCAGCCAGTAGGCCAACAGTGCAGAAACAAACAGCACAACAGAAGCTGAGCTCTGAGGGGCTTTATAAAAGCTTCCCTCTATATTGGTGCTGGAGCGCTGATGCAGTGCAGACAGCGACAGATTTAGATTGAAGACGAGCTTCATTCCTAACTTAAACTATAGCCGCGTTTTGACCACATGGTACCGGCTAATCTTTGTTTTTGGTTTTCCATTGGGCACGCACCGCGCTGAGGCAATACTTCTTTAGTAGCCTGCTACTACAACCGTTGAGGTTCCAAGCGGGCTGAGGCGATGCCAAGAGGTGACGTGAAAACACTGCAGACAACTGATTGGTCAGAGAGAAGAATCATCTTGCGCACAGTAGCTACCAGGTTAGCTTACCCATAGGGTTTCCCCAAACTCTCCTGTTTTTTTTGTCCAGCAGTCTTTTGTCTTGCTGCCTGCAGTCTCTTCTGAAATAAAATGTGTCTCCTTGCTCAGCCTCAACAGACAGCCGTTTTCAGTTGTTTTTTCGAGAAACCCCACGCACCACGCACAGGCATTTAGAATAACTATACAAATAGCCAATCTTCTTGCTGATGGTCTCATTGCTGATGTAGGTCTTAAAGCCCATGGCCCATGGCACTCCAACAAACACAGACAAACACAGATGTTTGTTTGGTGTGGCATGACTCTCTGTCCTTGTTTGGAATTGTTTGGAGATGTTATGTTCAATGCTTGTTTGTATTTGCCCAGGGCACACCAATCAAACCTTCTGCCAACAACTGCCAACAATGGGCAGTGGTTGGAGAATGTTTGAGTGGTGTGCCGTGGGCTATAGAGAGGCATCAGTATTCAACCAGTAGTTAAAAGTTGCGTAGGGGCTTCAGGGTCGCTATATAAAAGGGAGCCTGAGGCTATCTGCTTGCTGTGACTATGGGCACTTCAGTTTCATGTGGCCACGGTGTTGACATGACGACCAGTTGTGGGGGGGTGGGCACATTGAGGGGGTACTATTTGCGATGGAAAACCAACAGGTACTGCCAAAAGCCTACAGTAGAGTAGAGGCAATACTATGAGGTACTATTATGGTTGAAAAGTGCCATATAAGACTGTTTCTTTTAATCTCCCTCTCTCAGAGTATACTGTAAGCTAATTCTCACTGACAAAGCATGTGTGGGGAGTGACACTGTTCATTTATGACCTTTGGCTGTGACGGACATGAAACACGGGAGTGAGACTGTGGGGTGTCACAGGATCCTTTACAGTTTACATTAACAGCACTTTAAGTAATCCAAACCCCTTTTGGTGCTGCTTAATGACACAGAATAAATATGTCGACCAGAGCCGAGACGACATGCTAGTCGACGGACGACTGACTAATGCTGCGCAGGCGATGTCACATCCTCCACTAATGAAACATACTGCACGAGAGAGAGAGAGAGAGAGAGAGAGAGAGGGACAGAGAGACAGAGACAGAGAGAGAGAGAGAGAGAGAGAGAGGGACAGAGAGAGAGAGAGAGAGAGAGAGGGACAGAGAGACAGAGAGAGACAGAGGAAGAGAAGAGAGAAATTCCTTACATTCTTCCTTTCAGAGTAAATTACTTGAGGCTAGGTTAAAGCTAGGTTAAGTTCCGAAGTGCTAAGTCTCTCCTTGGACAAAGTAACAGATCTTTGCTTGAAAACAGGAATACATCTGAGTGAATAAGCCATTATGCTTTCCACCACAAACCTCCATTGTCTTTGAAGGTTCCAATGGACCACCGTTTGAGAAGAGTTTTGTCGGTGGGGTGATAACAGCAGAAAGAGAGAAATCTCTGAGCAGAAGCATGGTCATTTCTCCTAGTGCTGAATTCAAGTAAATGTGACAACGCTGAAATTGAAACCGTCTCAAAGAAAGGACCTCTGGTTTTCCTGAGTTGTAGGTTTTGGCTGTTTGTCAGTTCGACTGGTGCGACTGTTGCCATGAGGGAAGCAACAAGAGAGCGGATGATGTTAGCGATGCATCGCTAACATCATCCGCTAGCGACGCGCCGTGTAGCTAGCTCGGTCCCGCTGTTCGGGGTAAACAAACTCTCCGTTGTTCTAACCCTAGACAACTGGAGCCATTACCAGCCACCGCAGAAACCCAACGCTCCCGCCCCCCTTATTAAAGATTGCCTTCATCCACGGTCGTTTTCGTAAGCCCCTCTCCTCCTCCTCCATCCCTACCTCCCCTTCGCCTTCCACTCTCCCCTCCGTTCCCATTCTCTGTGGGTTTGAGGTTGGCGAGTGCAGGCGTCGCTGAAATTGAGGCCCACTCTCTCCCCTCTCTCTCTCTCCCCTCTCTCTCTCTCTCCATCTTTTTGACTTAATTCTCTCCCTCTTCCTTTCTCTCTTGCCCCCTTTCTCGGTACTGGGCGTTCCCGTTCTCTTTCAAGGGAGAGAGAAGAACCCCACTCGCCAAAGCCCACGTCAAGCATGTCAAGAAACAATGAAGGAAAGTTCATTTGAGAGGAAAACACAGCGGAAGCCAAGACGTATGGAGTCCAGCGCGGGCCTGTACCCCGAGTCGGAGTGCGAGCCAGCCAGGGGAGAGAGTGCGGTTAGAGGGTGCGGCCCGCCAGGCTCTCTACGCAGGAACAGAGTGATTTACCTCACACAGACAGAACCCGCTGAACTGAACACACACACGTGAACACACTCGCTCACGCACAGGCGCACACACACACGTACACACTTGCCACAAGAATACCGTACATGAACTCTTAAATTCCTCCCCCCCTTCACAACCTAACCTCAAAGTTCTGAATTGTTACCCTGTTTCCAAGTGTCCCTCTTTAATGTAAACCTGGAGGGAGAGATAAGAGAGGAACCATGCTGTGGGGGTGGGAGTGGAGAGATGCACCAGTTTACGAGTGGTGTGTGTGTGTGTGTGTGTGTGTGTGTGTGTGTGTGTGTGTGTGTGCGTGCGTGTGTGTGTGTGTGTGTGTGTGTGTGTGTGTGTGTGTGGTGTGTGTGTGTGGGGGGAGGGGAGGCCAGATGGACCCCTGCAGATGTCGATGAAGGAGGTCTGAATGCGCCTTTGTTGATAACAGTGACGGATGGCGTTCTCAGGGCTGCGGAGTCGTAGATGCTATCTGCTTTATACAGACTTCAAGATGGAGTCTGGAGGAGATGGGCATCGCGCCACGGTCCATACATCATGTGGGGAGGGAGACAAGAGAAAGCGAGGCACAGAGAGAGAGAGAGAGAGAGAGAGATACCAGAGATACCATTGCTGGGACGTAGCTTGTTTATGGTGATTCCTGCTCTGTACATGGGGCTTTCCACCAAGGGCCTTTCAAGAGTCAACTGCAGCAACATGAAACACATGGTGGTGGGAATGGGAGTTGGGGAGAGAAGAAGAGTCATAACTGACACGATGGACACCATAGAGTCATGAGGGAGCGCAGGCTGCATAAATACACTCCCTCGCTGTGGTTTATATGAATCATCATTAGAACGCTTTTCACAGGAGGAATTTTAGCTTCTGCTCTCATAGTTTGGGCATTTTGTCCTAGTCGCTCGGGTTCAACTCACAGAATGAACCTGCTGAACGAGCCGGAGATACTGCAAAAGAAAAGTCAAATCTTACTTTTCTATCTACTTTTAATCTATTAATTTCTCTGCCAATGAGCTGAGATAATTCTACTTTTATTCCAGTTTCACTTTTCCCAAGAATTTTCTAAACAAGTGTCAATATGTTGAAACAAGTCAGAACAAGGCAGATTGATGTACTGCGATCAAGAAAATGATTCTCGAAACACATTGATTTGCATTGGAAACACATTGATTTGCATTGGAAACACATTGATTTGCATTGGAAACAGGTGAAATTATCTAACCTCATTTGCAGACCCCCCCCCCTATTAAAAAAAGGCTATTTTAGGACTCAATAACAGACTAAAAGACTTTTTCGCAGTGAGGGCACGTCTGTTATCGTGACTGCTGCTCATCAAACACTCGTACCCTCAGTCATATTGTCCACAGATGGGGAAAGCTAACCCCTCAGCTTGAAACAACCCAAACCCAAAGACACAAAGTATTCATTTTCTATGAGGGAAACACTTGCATCAGCGAAATGAATGGCGGAAAAAAAAATGCAGCTTTGAAAAAACAAAAAAATTGCTGTGGCAGTTGTGACCTAAAAACATCTGGCCGCTGTCTCTCCATATTCCACTGGACGGGTTTGACTGGCAGACGTTTGAAGGCCGCCACATCTGTGATCTGCTGACATTTGGCACAAGAGAGCAGAGGAGAGGTCAGGAGAGCGTTTAAGGTGGCAATGTGCCAACAATCAGGGAATATGATCCCAGACGCCAACGTGCCGGACCGAGAGGGAGAGGCGAGCGGCCCTCTTCCCAACCCCCCGCCACGCAGAATACGGCATTCCGAGATCTGCAGCATTCCTCACGTAGCGATCTGTGTGGCATGCGTGAAACGGCATCAAATTTAACCCAAAACATAGCAGCCTCGAGCTAGCTCACTCAAGTGATTGATAGTTTGTTACTGTAAATTATACAAAATGCCTCAAGCGAAGTAGGTATCCATTGTAATGGATTCTTTCCGTATGGGGAATTCCCACCCGGCGGTGGGTTACTATTAGACTTGTCTGAATTGTATGTCTTCTGTTTGAGTGGAATGTACAGTATAGCTTATCCCCCTCCCCTACCACAGTTAAAAGCACCATCCGTGCAGCTGTGTGTGTGTGTTGCAACTTTAATTAAAAACCGCACCAGCAAATGGTTTTTGGTATAATGACTTTGATTTGGCAGACGTTCTCTGTGGCTGAACTTCCAGTAAGGACACAGTCATCACACTGTTCCAATTAGTTTTTTGTATTGAAACTCATCTCCTTGTTTGTCTGTGTTT
>NC_139626.1:37943677-37988677 GCF_964638095.1 Poromitra crassiceps | reverse complement strand
AATTATGCTGCAGTTCAACAATTCATCAATTTGCTGGAAGACCCCTGGAACCCCCTCCAGGACCCCCGGTGGTCCCCGGACCACACGTTGAGAACCACTGAAGTGATGGACAATGCAGAAAGTGTGCTTGACTGAAGTCTCTACCTTCCCCTGTGAGAAGCCAGACTCCAGACTCTCACAGGTTTCCCCACTCTCGTTGTGTCTGGGCGAGATACAAGTGTTCCCACACTGGTGGAGCATGCGAGGGCACAGGGGCACTTCCTAACCTGTTTCTAATTAGATACTCTGAGAGCTTTGTGACTCATCTGAACCAGAAGAGTCGTGAGGCGGCTTGCACAACGCGGCCTTCATGCACGACCGCCGCCGCGTGCGCGTGCACACACACGCACACGCACACGCACACGCACACGCACACGCACACGCACACACACACACACACACACACACACACACACACACACACACACACACACACACACACACACATACACATGCACAGTGGCTTCTTAAGAAGATGATATGATAAGATTAGATCCAGCAGTCGGTTCAGACTTGTCCTGCTGTCAATATGCTCTGTTTAACCTCCTGAGACCCAGCAGAAGATAGAGTCCAACCCCCCCCCAGTTCTTCTCGGTTCGTGTGAAGATTGTTGCTGTATGGAGGGAGAGACACAATACATTGCTTCATTGGTCAGCACAGAAATAATTGTCAACAGGTTACATTTATTAAACATTTAATGCTGGAAATTTATATTCATAGCACTTTTTATCATCTACTGTAGTAGCAGTGGAAGGCATGAGGTCATGACCTTACAGGACAAACATGCCTCAGTCCATGTCATGACCTTGCAGTCACCATCAGAGCGGGTGACTGTGCTTTCATCATCAAGTCTGCACTCAGAATGGTGTTCCTCTTTCTATCTGGAGGTGTTGAACAACAACTTTAAAATATCTCAAAATACTTATGTCAGCATCCTTTTCAGTTGACTGCTGAGCTGTTCTTGTTGAGTGCAAACTGGGGCCTTCTTAGGGTGAAAAAGGTCAAAGATGTTTATCTTACAGCAGAGACAGGCAAGTTTCTCTCTTGAAGCAAACAGCAATGAATAATGAATAATAATACTTGAATCTAACAGCAATAAAATGAATAATGAATAATAATAATAATAATAAAGGTAATAATAATAATAATAATAATAATAATAATAATAATAATATGTAAATAATAATATTGAATAATAAAAATGAAAACCAATGAAATGAAACCAATAATAGCTGTTGGACAGCAGTGTTTGACAAGTTAACTGGAGCTCAGCCAAACTTTATTTCACATTAGTTATCACTGTGAATCAGATTCTTATTCACAATGAAAACCAACGCGACACTTATTAGGAGATGGCCGTGGGGTCTGCATCTGGTCCCCGGGCCGCAAGTTGACTAAGTTGACTACTTCCCCAAATGTTTTCACCACAGTCAGGCTTTTCTTAACTCTGCCTGTTAACTGAGGGTGCGAGCTCCACCCTGTCACTAACTGTGGACTAAGGTGAGAGATGGTTTTGGTATAGGTCATCAAATGGTCATTAAATCCATCAAGATGCAGATGAAAACATGGAGGTCAGGATTCGACACATTTTAGAATTGTTTTGAAGAGGCATGGCCGTGTCGTCATGGTTACAACCCAACAAATGTGATATCACTGAAAATCCCCTGATGTCCTCTATACCAGTGGTCCCCAACCACTACGCCACGGATTTTTTTTTAAATTTTTTATAAACATAGGCTATAATATTATAGGCTGTGTGTGGTAGTTGAAACATAGTTTCAAGTTGACGTTTATTTATGTTTGTAGTTGAAACAAAAACATAAATACTGTAGGCTACATACAGCACAACACAAAAGGCTGTTATTTACCCTTTGTCGCCACCTGGCGAGTAAATATATATGTAACTAAAAGCATTAGAATTGACAACCGGTCCGCAAGTTTTTTTTCCATGTATCTACCGGTCCTTGGCACAAAAAAGGTTGGGAACCCCTGCTCTATAGACCAAATCAGCGGGATGTTTACATTTACTTCCGGGTACCCCTGAGGTCCACACATTATAATGGCGGTGGACGGCACAAACTGACGTGTTGAAGACAAAAACAGACAAAGAAGACAAAAATGGTTTGTCTGTGTTGTGTTGTTGTTTAATATCATTCATAACAACACTTTCACTAACGTGGAGACCAGACTAGCTAATTTACCTGTTGGACCAGACTAGAGTAGACTTGAAGCTAAATTAAATTGACGTGGCGTCGGTAGCTCTGTCTGTAACGTTAACGAGTCTGCTCTCGCCGAGAAGAGCCTGGTGACGCGAGGTTACGAGTCTGCAAAAAAACAGCGAGTTTGACAGACAAACAAACATTATTAGCTAGCTAACACTACATAAAACAAACACAGAAGAAAGGCTAGATACGTCGGACAAGCATGTTTACCAACCGTTTAACCATTTAAATTGAAAGTAGTCGGCCGAAAACAACGAGAGGGTTTGACAGCATTTATTTGACAACACGCACATTTAAACCTGCCGCCTTCCCCAAGTGGTACCCGGAAGTAAATTTGTTTACATGGTGACGTCACGGTGATTTGGTCTATACCCAACAGCTTTCAGCATGGTAGCATCATGGTTCTTAAAATGAAGACCGGAGAATCGACGAATCGTCGACGACAGTGAACAGAAATGAATTGCTGGCTCTCAGGAGGCTAGGTCTCAGGAGGCGATGGGTATTTGTGGAACCAACTGATAATATTGTTTTAACATTAGAAGAAAGAGTATTGCCTCATGCCTGCCTGGCACCAAGGCAATGGGAAATGACTAAATTTGGGTTTGGCCTGGAAAAGGTTTAAGAATGCTTGCCGTTGACTGCGTCATTCAAAATGGCTTTAAAGGCTATGTTGATCCAGGCAGCATTCAAACTCCCTTGTGTCAATTCCCTTTCAAACATCCATCCAACAGCCGTCGACCGTCGTACCCTGAACCTGAGAGTAACAGAAAGCAAACAAGACAGCTGTCCTTATGCCCCCCCACACCCCACCCCACCCTGGCCGAACAGGCGCCCTGACTGACCAGAGGAGGCACTGGTTCAGTACCAGGACACAGGCTACCCTAATCCAGCTTCCCACCCTCAGACACGGCCCAATTGTGCCTGTATACTGACCACGCCGGGGGTAGTGTCGCAGTAGCCAGCAGCCATAGACATCTACGTCGCTGACTCGCGAGAATTGATGATGTAAGACGACGGGTCTGACCACGTGACACTAAGCCAGGGGTTAGCACGGGGGTTCGAACCTGCGGCCCTCATGTTGGTAGGCAGGGAATCCTGGACACCCTCATAGTGTCCTTATATGTAAGTTCAAAACTGACGATGCATTTACAGTAAGACGTGAAATATATGCTACATAAATAGGGGAAGTTTGCACAGAGACAATGAGTAAGAAGCGTAAACTAGAGACATTTGCAAACCTTCACATACACACAGTGAGCATAATGCTGTTAACATGTGAAAACATTGCAACTTTTGATTTTTTTGCACGTTTTCATTCCAATTTCATGCTCCTCTATGTTGAAAAACATCCATAAGTTCTCTTAGTTTTTTGTGATAAATTATTTTTATTGACCATAACGTTAGGAAGTCTGACCAGAGTGGCTTGGAAGTAGGAGGCCGACTCAACAACTTGTCCAGGTTTAACAAAATATGTAATTTACAAAAGCAGCATGCTAGACAGGTTACCAAAAAATACTTAACAAAATATAGACAAAGCAAATGCTCCTTTCCGACCATGGAATGTGTAAATATTGAATTGCATGTATGTATTATCATGTATGTAATATCATGATCGGAACAAATAAATAAATAAATAAATAAAAATAAATAACAAATGAACAGTTAACTTGGCTTAACTGAACAAAATGTAACTCGTAGTAAAGAAGCTTAACCCATCACGTGCACACATACACACACAGGCATCTAATCTCATGAACAGCCACAAAGCAACTGCTTAAATAGCCCCAGACCCCTCAATCAACAGGAGTCAATCCAGGCGAAACCAACACTGCAGATGAAGTCCATGCCTCTCCTGAAACAGGAGTGTGATAGGTAAGGTGGAAACCCTCACACATAGCTTACCATTAGACCAGTGCTGACCAATTTGGGGCCCGCGGGCGCTCTGTTTGTTTTGGCCCGCCACGGATTTGGGATCGCATTTTTTATCCCCCATTAGTGCTCATTAAGCTCCCCACAAATGCAGATGTTTTTTTAAATATATATAACCAATTGCAAATTATTACAATTACCAAACAGATAAAAAGTACATTATTATATTGAAATGTTATTTTAGATTTAGAATGTTAATTTTCTATAAAACACAATACATTTTAATGTAATTCCACAACGTTTATTTTTGGCCCTCAGCCCTCCACCCAGATTGAGTTTTGGCCCTTCATGGGAAAGAATTTGGGCACCCCTGCATTAGACAGACATTTACAATCTTACATAACAGATCACAATCAACAGGAATAACTCATAACATAAATTACCTCCGTCCATTGGTTTCACCCAATAATCTCACTGATGAGGTCACCCAGCCTACCAGAAGCGGTTAGGCGACGCCTCCTTTTGTCCCTGGACCACATGGTGAGTGTATGGTAAGTATAACAAAGAAATGAATGCAGAACTGAACCAATAAACAGTCATTAAACTTAACAATACTTGTGGCAGTGTTTTATTTGAACCAGATGGGGTTCATGATGGGATGTAAACTGTAACCATAATGCAAAACACAAACAGCAAGCAGGGTTAAAGCAGTGTGAGAATTAAGTCATAGTAAATAATAGTCATTGTGACAAATGATGGTAGAAATGGGGACAAACGGTGTGTTCTCATACACGTTGTGACACACCCCTCCCCTTAAGACCGTTCCTCCTCAGAGTCACGGACAGGAAGTCAGCGATGACAGTGTCCTGGTCTATACTCGACCTGAAAACGGAAAGGTCGGGAGGTGCTCTTTGGATGGACGGCGGGCGGCAGGGAAAGCTTCAGCCAGTTCTGCTTCTTTGGAGGTCTTTGGGTTCTGCTCTTTGATCCAGGATCCAGCTCTGGATCTATAGGACTCTGAGAAACCGCTCCATGATGACGGCGTCTTGGTTTGCTTCGGGAGCCATGCACTTGTCATGCCGGTGACGGTTCTGAGGTTTCTCGCCTTCTCCCAGCACACTGGAACGGAACCTCGCTCGATAGGTCTCTGCACTGATTTAAAACTTCCGCAGAACAGCACATTTGACCTTTGAATAGTCCATGCTGTCCTCCATGTCCATAGCTACATATGCGGAACGGGCTTTACCGGTTAGCAGTGGACCGAGGTGGAAAGGCCACTCATCCTGAGGCCAGTGATAGGCATGCGCAGTTCTTTCAAAGGCGATGAGATAATGTCCAATGTCCTCACCTTCGTCGTAGGGAGCCATTTCTGGGCTCTTAAATCTCACCAGACTATTAGCCGACTGTGATGGCTCAGCCTTAGGCCTGTCTTGGTCTGCTGGGTTGTGAGGTGGCTTGGCTGCAGGCTGCATGGAGGGGGTGGACGTGGGTGCTTCCATCAGCTGCTGGCCTGCTGGTCCTGTTGTGCCTCGTGTTGAGCTGGAGTCCTCTCCACCTCCCTGTCCTGTCCATTGTGGTCCTGCTCGGCTCTGCCTTTTTTGACATTATCCAATGGGGTTATCCAACCCTTGGATAACCCCATTGGCTAACGTTTAAAAAGATGCATTGTCATCGAGGCTAGATGACAATGCATTCTAGATGATCTAGCCAAAAACAAGGCTGGTTTTCTCCACACGAGTCACGATGGCTTACTAAGTGTCTCCCACATGTTTTTGCTCTGAGCGGCGAGGCCTTGGAATGATAAGGCAGTGAAAGCAGTGTGGAGGAAGTGTTGGTTCAGACTCAACAGGCCCAAAGGAACTGGCGGGGAATTCTGCATCTTTCTATGTCTTAAGTATTTCAATGTGTGTGTGTGTGTGTGTGTGTGTGTGTGTGTGTGTGTGTGTGTGTGTGTGTGTGTGTGTGTGTGTGTGTGTGTGTGTGTGTGTGTGTGTGTGTGTGTGTGTGTGTGTGTGTGTGTGAGAGTTATTGAACTGTGTCATAAGGGAGCATAGTCTGATGAAACAGCTAGGGGCCACTTCACATCCAAGTCAAGCATGTAACTACCTCCGCCTACCCCACCTCTACATGCACGCACGCACACACACACGCACACACACACACACACACACACACACACACACACACACACACACACACACACACACACACACACACACACACACACACACACACGCCATCCCCAATCACCTGGTCTTAAGTTGGGTGTGTGTCCCCATACCCCACCTGCACACACACACGTGCACCTGCAGCAACTTAAGACAAGCGGGCCAAAGCATACACTAAGTACCCTAAATGGATACACAGACACATAGGTAAACTCTCCCCGTGGACACTAATCCTAAACAGGTGTATGTATATGTGTGCATGTGAGTACATACATGAATGTGCAGGAGTGTTTCATTATGTGTATTTAGGCTATACCATGTGGAAGAATCGATATGCCAGTGTGTTACAGAGCCCTAGACTCCCAGAACTCTCTATAAAATGACAAAGTAGACTGAATCTGCCCCCTATTACTTTTTACGGCCATCCACATGGGAGGAACTGTGCAGCAGGAATGGGGGATGGTCCACATCCTAACCCCAACATTTAGGCCTCACTTGGCCCCAGAGCACACATCATTATGAGACAACAAAGAGAGAGGGGGAAAAACTAAACGTATAGTAGTGTCATTGTGGATGAGCTCACATCGTTATAGAGTCACTCAAGCCCACACATCACATCTCAAATATCAACACAATGCTCCTCTGTGGGGTTTTACTACTCTGTAAAAGATTATACGTTTAATGCGTTTTTCTTCTTCTTCCTTTTCACGATACCTCCACACACTCTCCCAGTGGTAGTCAAGGACATGATATGAGAAACATATGGAGAGAGGGAGCGGGAGAGAGAGAGGGATAGAGAGATATGAAATACAGAGGGGGCCGAGGAGTTTACACCTGCCTAGTCATAACATCACCTCTCTCTCTCTCTCTCTCTCTCTCTCTCTCTCTCCACACCCCAGTAGTTTCAGTCCTACACTCTCTCCAGCTTCCCCTCACTGCCGGTCTGCATCTGATAACCTATCTGCCTGGCTAGCTCTACAACACCGGAGCATTTGTTTATTATACTCTTATTATGTGATGACAGTCAATGTGGGGCTTACAATGGTTGGAGTTTTCTGTGAATAGGAAATCAAAATGTAGGCTAGTTTGTTTTGTACCTTTTGAGCTACAGACAAACCTGCTTCCTCATAAAATAATAATATTAATATTAATAGTAATATTAATAATAATGACTAAAACAAACAAACAAACAAACAAATAAATAAATAAACTAGAATAATAATACACTTTTACATGATTAGGTTGGTAAAATATCAATAAATAAATAAATAAATAAATATATAGATAAATAAATAAATAAATAAATAAATAAATAAATAAATAAATAAATAAATAAATACATACATACATAAATAAATACATAAATACATAAATACATAAATACATAAATACATAAATAAATAAAGTAGAAAGACTAAGACTTTTACATGATTAGGTTGGTCAAATATAGCTGAAATGGTAAACAAAATGTGTTGCCATTGCTGCTCCCTGTGCGGTTTGTTTGTGAGGCAGTGGCGCCCTCTGCTGTCACAACAGTAGATTGCAGCGGGAGGCTTCCCTCCGTCGGTGTAGCTACTCGTGTCTTCTCCTATTATTGGCTGCTCCCAGCCATGTGACCAAAACAGTTCCATCATGGCGGCTGCCGCTGCGGTCCGGTCGAGCGTGGGGCTGACTTTCAGACTTTCCAGAGTCATCCCAGACTGTAGCACATGTCCCCTGTACCGGCTGAGCAGCTGTTGGACCGGTATCGCCAGCTCGTCAAGGGGAGGATCGTTCGACTGTTTCCGGATACTAAACCGGCACTTACAGACGACCATAGGTGAGCATGGCGCAGCCCCGGTTAACGTTAACGGGGTCCATAGCTGCTGAAGAGGGTCCAGCTCATCTCGAGTCGTGGCCACATGCATAGCTAGATGTTGACACCGAACAGGTTTCTTTATGGCAAGGTCGTCGGAGCTACTTTGGATGCCTGTCAAGTTTTGCTGGTAGTGGTACTGTAGGGCGACACACATAAAATTGAAGTTTAGGACTGCTTAATAACGGTTGTGTAACGCATGACAGATCATCACAGATTCTGTTGTGAAACCTTGTGTAACATGATTCAAACATTCCCACTCCACAATGAAGAGGAGGAGTTATATGATATTGCTGTCGACTGCTGAAATCGCTGAAATGCAATACCCACTTTGTCTTTTCTTCTCCTTTGGTGTTTTATGTTGGTTGGCTTGACTTTAGTCTGTGCCATGTTTTTTCTAGCCTGGGTAAACCCATCCCCCACGTGACCTGCTCTCAGACCTGTTCTCAGTCACTAGGTCGTCACTAGTCGCTAGTGACTGGGAACGTGGGGGCTGGGTTTACCTAGGCTATGTTTTTTCCTCTCTCTTCAAGTGACAGTACAATGTTAACCTCGTTTCTCTCTCAGTCGCACGCACCTGTCACTCAAAGAATTTCAGGTGTGCAAAATACCTTTTTTCTTTCCCTTTTTCCTAAAAGGTCTTTACCACAGTGAGGACGGGAGCTCCAATGCAGTGGACCCAGACGAGGTGTAAGTTGATTAAGGGCTTTTATTGTGATGGGGAACTTGAGGACCAAACAACGTGTTTGATTAATGGCTTTTATTGTGAAGGGGAACTTGAAAGTGTGTTCCCAGACTGCCCGCAATTTTCTAAAAGATTATAATATTACAACCACAAAATTCAGTAATTAACTACACATTTTTGTCCATATTGTCCAGCTGTATTTCAGTGAGAGAATATGCAAGGCAAAATCTTTTCAAACTGTGCGTCATTTTGTGTTCATATGGATGAAATAGTGTGAGAACCATGTCAAAAATATATTCTTATGAGTTGGTGTCTGCTGTTTAGGGTCAATGTGGTGTATATAGACCGGTCCGGCAAGAGGATCCCAATCAAAGGCAAAGTGGGAGATAGTGTTCTGAGACTGGCTCAGAAGCATGATATTGAACTAGAGGGTGAGAGCCTACACATTTAATACTCTGGTGAAGCGTAATTTTGAAACGATGATTGTTCAACATGGTCTAATATGTTTTGTGTCTCCCTCTCAGGAGCCTGTGAGGCATCGCTAGCCTGCTCAACATGCCACGTCTATGTAGATCTAGATCATTTTGATAAACTGCCAGAACCAGTAGAAAGGTAAGCCTGTCTGAGCCTTCGAACTGAGGATCTTCTCGGGCGTCCGGGTAGTGTAGCGGTAGATTCTCTGCCTACCAACACGAGGGTCGCAGGTTCGCATCCACGCGTTACCTCCGGCTTGGTCGGGCGTCCATACAGGCATGATTGGCTGGTGTCTGCGGGTGGGAAGCCAGATTGGGGGTATGTGTCTTGGTCGCTGCACTAGAGCGTCCTCTGGTCAGTCGGGGCGCCTGGTCGGGGTGGAAGGGAACTGGTGGGAATAGTGCGATCCTCCCACGTGCTACGTCCTGCCGGTGAAGCTCCCCACTGTCAGGTGAAAAGAAGTGGCTGGCAACTGCGCATGTGTCGGAGGAGCATGGTGCTAGTCTATGGCTCTTCCCTGATCGGCAGAGAGTGGGGCAGCAGGGGGGAAAATTGGCCAAGTACAATTGGGGAGGGGAAATGAAATGTGAAAATAATCAGAAAAGAAAAGAACTGAGGATCTTCTCTAGCCTGGTAAAACCATCCTGACAGGGTCCGAAATTAACGGTCGCCAAATGCTAGCTGTAGTTTTGTAGTTAAGATTAGTGATACTATTTAGCATATTACTGTAAAAGTACTACAATTAAAGGTCCCAATTCGTGCAGCTGTAACCTCTTAAAAATGTGTGTCTCTGGTCCATAAAACATGATTCTGGATTACTTTGTCGAAAATATAGCAACCCCGTTTGTTGTGGCGGAGTTGTCCCTTCCTCATCTCGTTGCGTCCCAAGAATGGTCTGTTTCTATATTATATTCAGAACTAACAGTTCCCATTGGCCGCTGAGGGAGAGCCCGCCCCAGGCTCCCAGCGGCCAATCAGATTAGCGTCTGTGGACCAGCACGCTAGGTTGTGTCCACAACTAACGTTAGCAACGCTACGCTAAAGAGGACATCTCAAAATGCCTAGACTTACCGAATGCACCTCCGCAGTTGCTGGATCACGTACAGTTGGCGTCGCTCCAGCTAGAAGTGTTAATTTTGTGGCTATAGACAAAATGGTGCAGGTAGCTTGTGTGAGAGAGACGCGCGCAGTATGCTTGAGGTCCCAATACCCCGTCTGGGGAACAGAGCGTTAGGGGGCGTGGCCTTGAAGGAGACTGCAGGGGGAAGCTGGATAGGGACAAATCCAACTGTGGCAGTTCTGAGCTTGTGACCACTCATTACAGGGAGGGATGACAGCAGTATATATGCATTTACAAGTAAAAACAGCTTTTGCACGGAATGGGACCTTTAATGATTGTCTTAGTGTCGTGCTGTTAGTGTTATTAGCATTAGTGTTTGTGTTGACATTAAGTATTGATTCATTAATGTTTAGTGATAGTATATTTATCTATATTTGCGTATACTTGACCCAAAAAGGCGATTTATTATTTTGGCTTGCTTGGCAAGTGGATTTTTTTGTCTACCGGCCATTTAGACGGTGAGTCAAAAAGTTAATTTCGGACCCCGCATCCTGATCATGTGAACTCACATTCTGTTTGGTTCTGCGGATCAGTCGTCGAGCCCGCCCACAGCCATTTCCAGAAACTACCAAGTGCACGGGCCAATCAGGGACCTGCCTCCTAGTTGACAACGTAACCGGGACCAGGAACCAGGGACACCGCTGGCAAAACAGTATGGCAGCTCCCGAAGCAACGAGTGGTAACGTCAAAGTTAGTAGAGTAAACACAGCCTTGAGTGCAGTTATTGCAGAAATAGACTCAATAACAACAAACAAGAACAAGAGTGTGCATCAGCGGAGTTTCTCTGCGGAAAAGACAAGTTTGCCATTCTTCCAAGTTTATTTGGATTGGATTTGGCGACGCTGATTGGCTGAAATGAGTGGGGGCGGGCTGGAGGCCAGAGTGATCGGCAGAACCAAACAGAATTTGGAGTTCAGTATGATTTCCGTTTTCCAGGCTAGATCTTCTCCATGACCATAACATTGTACTTTTAACTCTGGTGTGTGAACGCGCATGTGTGGAGAGGGCTATAACTGTTAACAGCCACTTTCGTCCCATCCCCATATTGTAGGGAGGAGGACATGATGGACCTGGCGGCCCTGCTTCAGCCGAACTCCCGTCTGGGTTGCCAGCTCTTTCTGACCAAAGAGCTCGAGGGCATGGAGCTGACCTTGCCCAAGATCACCAGGAACTTCTACGTAGACGGCCATGTTCCCAAACCCCACTGATGATTGTGAAGCGGGGGGGATGGAGAAAAACAAGAGTGTGTAGCCGCTAGCTAGCCACCCTGTGCACTGGTTGAGTTGGTGGGAGCAGCTCTTAAGAAGACGTCGGCGGACTGAGAAAGTCCAAATGTACGGGACGGGCCTGCAGACCACACAGATCAGGTGGCCGTTACATCAACCTCACTGAAGTGGGAAAATTCATGGTTACTTCCAAGGATTTTGGTGGTTTAACTGTCCTTGTATTTCTTTATGTGTACTGCAGAGTTTCTCAGGCCAGGATTGAGATGTCGTCTGACACCATTCAATCTCACAAGCTGTTCTGTTAAAGTCTCAAGGGGTTTAAGAGAAAACATGTCACGTTTTTGTTACACATTACAGAGAACTATTTAGCAGAGTGCATCTTTGTGCCCTTGAATGGAACATTCCATGTTACAACTCATATATACGCACAAGTGTCAACAGATTACGTTCTCAGTCATTTCTGCGCGTCCATCATGATCACCTTGATTCACTCAATGATATTGTACGCATAGCATTCATTATAACTTATAATTGTTGCTGATATAGTTTGTAGGTGTGGCTTGTCAACAAGTACCTAATAGCAGTGGTTCTCAAACTTTTTCATGTCAAGGACCCCTAAACTGACACAAATTAGAAAACCCGATCAGATCAGATTTTGTCCCAGGGTCCCCCATCTGGTTTTAGCTTTTGTGACGACCCTCCCCACTCTCCTGGCCCTGTCTTGCACAAGCCTGGTGTTGAGGTTGTTAGGCTAATTGGGTGCACCTGGGCCCATGTACTCCTTGGGCTTAAGAAGACCCTCCTTTCTCCCTCCTCACCGATACACCGTTTGTTCCATTTGTTTGTTTAATGTAGTTTGTGTTGTCTTGTTATTTTTCTTTAGTTTTAGTTAATAAATTACTTTTTTCACTTTTACTTTGGCGTTTTGACTCCATCATTTGTTACTTTCTAGTTGTAACATATGAGGTGAGTCATACACCACTGTAATTGATTTGTCCAGGCCAGGCTCCTGCAAGACAGGAGAGAGGGAGGGTTGTCACATTAAATGATTTACAGAAAGTGTTTGAAACCCATGGCTAATTGTCATACATTCTGTCATTATGTTACTTATGGTTGGAATTCTTGTGAAAATAAATTTGCCTTTGTACTGGGGACCCCTTGCATCCCTGTGGGTCCCCGGACCTCACTTTGAGAACCACGGCCATATAGACTTTTAACCCTCCATGATCATGTAAAGTGTATTCCCTCTGCATGGTACTGCAGCCAGTATCTGTGATCATAAACAGTTAGAGGATAATGCAGTGAATTTGGAAGACCGACTTGAAGTTGCCTGAAGCTGAAAGGATGGGATCTCATCAAAAACATAGTACCAAAACTTAGATGATGGTATTTTAAGTGAAATTTTAATTGCTAATCAAAGATGTTTTCTTTCAATTGTAAAATTAATTATGCATGCCACTGTGCCCCGCCCCCACCCATTTTTTTAATTACCAAAACATAATTTAGTAGGGGAAATTACATTCCAAGCCTTTTTGGCTCAGAGGATGTTGACCCAGCATGTCCACTCTGGTGATAATGAACCAGGCTTGATTAGCTGTGTTGGGTCAGGTGTCCTTTGAGCCAGATCAGGCTTGAAGTCTTGGTTTAAAGCTAGCATGCTCCATGTTGCCTTGGAATGAGTTTACCCGTCTACTTCCCTTGTTATGCCATACTGTAACTGACCAACATACGCAGATTACGCACAAATGTAAGTGTACTGTATTTATGTCTTTAATTTACAAATATTTTAAGTTGTGCAATAAAATCAAGATTTTCAAAGTCTGCCATGTTCGAAGATTGTCTTCATTGTCCAACAGCTCATAGCCAACAATTGTTGCTTCTTCTGGGTCCCTATGGTCGAAACTAAAGGGACCCTGACAATCTCCCATCGCTGATCTGATCACACCACAAATTATGGTCTGCAATGGGTTAATGTAAATTAATTTAATCAGTTAGCCGGGGATGTAACAACCAGGCTACGTGTCAACAGAATGCTGTTTCTCACCCAGAGAAACCGGAATTCAGTGTAGGAAACACTTTTATGCAGCACCAGTACGTTCATCACAGCAAACCAAAAACACCCGTGTCAGTCTTGGTCCAAAACACGGACCCCACCCACCCAACCATGAACCATCACAGCAACCCCTTGCCTAAATTTGATGGCAAATCAAGTTCACACACTTTACGATCTGTCAGATCGGTTTGAAGGCGAGATCAAAGGTGAGCATAACGTTACGTGCACAGCGATCGCAATTTAATTTAATCGTTTGGCATCCCATCTTCATCTTAAAATGCCGTTTTGATCTGTCATGGCCTCTACCTGACCCAAATGGTTAGCGAAGGCTAACCATGACAGATCAAAATATACGAACGGGGGTAATGATCGGTGAATTTGCTGGGAGATTTATGAGTGATAAAGGCTCATTTAGCAAGTGGGAGTGGTAGAGTCACAATTAGTTTGAGTTTATAGATCAGAATATGCAATCAATCGGTGAAGTCGACTAGGCTACTTCCTGGCAGTGTGCTCTTGTGTTGTGTGCCTTGCGCGCGTTGAACGCAAGTGCGATCATGGCATCCATGCATCCCATCCATCGCAGTGTCAATGATGTCTCGACAGATCAAAATATACGAACGGGGGTAATGATCGGTGAATTTGCTGGGAGATGTATGAGTGATAGAGGCTGATTTAGCAAGTGGGAGTGGTAGAGTCACAATTTGTTTGAGTTTATAGAGCAGATTATGCAATCAATCGGTTAAGTCGACTAGGGCTAGGCTACTTCCTGGCAGTGCGCTCTTGTGTGCCTTGCGCGGTTGAACGCAAGTGATCATCATGGCTTCCCACATCCAGCATGCATCCAATCCATCGCAGCGTCAATGATGTCTCGTCGATGTTTCACGTAGCCTACTAGTCAATTTTTTTCTTAAAAAATAAATAGATATTACCACCACCACCACCACCACAAATAATAATAATAATAATAATAATAATAATAATATTAATATTAATAATAATAATAATAATAACAACAATAACAGCCTACCAAAACGATAGACTTACTTGACAGATAGGCTATATTATGTTGAGTAGTCCAATAGCCTATACTCCTGCAGATGTGTTGGAAAAGAAAATAATTTTAGCTATTTCCAATAGATGCCATGTAACCTAGGCCTGCATGTTCGAAATCATTTTCTAAACACATTGCTAAGTCTTTGTGAAATCTGGAGTGTCGCCTGCCTTTGATGTTTCCGCCTATGCGCTCGAGACAGGCACTGTATCAAAGAACCGCGAAAACTCGCTACATTGTAACTAGAAAGTTTATCAAACGCTGTTATCTGCTCTGGTGAGTTAACTTTGGCTACATCTTATTTCAAACGATACAACCGGTGTTCATTTCCAAGTTCATTATCAAAGAATATTTGACAGCTCGACCTTGTTTATAGACAGTTTTCACGGAATGGTCAGTCAGTGCACTTGAATGTTTTTTTTTAACTTTTATGTCCATAGCAAACACTGCAACAGGAAGTGAGCGGGGGTTCAATTTAGAATGTTTTTGTTGTCAAGTTAAAACCGTCTATAC
Organism: Poromitra crassiceps; assembly: GCF_964638095.1. Classification (NCBI taxonomy): domain Eukaryota; kingdom Metazoa; phylum Chordata; class Actinopteri; order Beryciformes; family Melamphaidae; genus Poromitra; species Poromitra crassiceps. The sequence goes on along the minus strand of NC_139626.1, from coordinate 37,973,402 downwards.
AGTTAAATAATACATTTCTACCATTAATGATTCATGTTAGGCTATATGATATCAAATGTAATGTAAGCTAATGGAACCTAATTAAACCACCAGTGTGGAACAAAGTAGGCTACCTTTACAAAAAACAACTTGAATTTTGCCATAACATCACTTGTTTGTCATTGCTGACTATTTGGAAACAACAAGGGCTATTGAACGGCTGCAATAATCCTAGTTTATTGGCTACAAGGGTTTTTTGGATAGGCTACAACTACCATATTTTCCTTAAATAACTTGAAATGCTGCTTAAATATGTTGTGGTGTTATGGCATTTTAACATTGTAGGGGAAAAAACACTCAGCATCCATCTGCATTGAAGCGGTTTGTTTTTCTGACACAGACACTGCATCATCATGAGCACAGGGCCAGGGTCACCGGCTGCCTTCATCCAGAGAAACCAGGGGGACACAGAACAAGATGCCACCCAATCCACCATCCTCTACCTCCTCCAGGAAGCTTCCAAACTAGCATCCCCTGGCCACAATGTGTTGCCTGATAACCAGGCAAGCAGTGGCACAGAGGACAGTCACCGCAGTAACAAGGCCGCAGCATCGGTTGAGCCTAGCTCTCAGTGCAACAGCCCCTGGAAAGTACTGAGTCTGATCAACCTGCAGTGTGAGAGGCTCCTGCATCACCGGGACCGAGAAGAATCCGACTCGAGTTCAATATGTGCCACAAAATCATCCGGTCGTTCTGCCAATTCACCTGCTTCAGCAACAGGTGTAACGGATCAGGGATGTGACAGTGTGAGTCCCAAATGCACTATGGGACCTCCTTCCCTCATCAGCGAGCGGGAAGGAAACGCAGCCCGCGTCAGCCCCGCAGAAGACGCGACAGGTGAGTTGAGAGCGCGTTACAGTCGGGGATCCAGTGGCTTGTCTGCGCGGTGCTGTGCGAAAGACTCCAGAGTGGGCACTGCTCCGCCACAGACTCCTGGAGAAATAGACGCGCTTAGACGAGAGCACACAGACAAAAACACAACAGCACATTCACAGCCTGCGCACAGCGACAATGTGGAGGTCAAGTTGAGTGTTATCACGGGATCCGAGTGGAACGAGGACTCTGAGGGGGATTGTTTCCCTGATGAACAGGATACTTTGACTGTGACGTCCTCTGAAAAGCCTTCGACCCAAACACGCGTCTCGGCTGCTTCAGATAATCCCCTTGGACAACTGGATCCGCGGCTTATCTGTAATTCAGACGAAGACGCAAGTGTAGCACTACACCCCACTTTAAAGACAAAGGAATACCTGCTCCCGAAGCCAGCACGAACACTCGACCTGAACTCAAACCTAGTTTTCCCTGTAGAGCCCCTAATTGACGCACAGCTGCCATCACAGAGCTTCGTCCCACCTCCTTCACAATCTGTATTGCTCTTATGTACCAGCGAAGAAGAGTCTCACGTACTCGCAGAACACCATCACAAAAGTAAAGCACCACATTATCTCCCCTTGGAGGTAAAATCGCCACCATCCCCACGGCTGAAATCTCCAAACTACAAGAGGCAAACACACCCGCCGCCCTCTTCTGCGTCTAAACCAGAATGCAGACCAGCGCCAGCGGGGGGGAGCGCTCCTCCGTTCCCCCAGCAGTGTTCCCACGAGTCCACGTGGAGAGCCAAGACTCCCAGGAAACAGCCGCACCCCAGCCGCAGCGCCGACATCCGAGACCCACACTTTCACGGTGTTTCGTTCCGGATGGACACGGAGCTGGACGACAGCAGGAAGCAGTGTCGGCTCCTCATAACCTCCAAGTACAGGTAATGGTTTATTCAAAGTGCTGTTACATTCTTTTTTGATTCACACATTTTTTTGCGTGGTGATTTAAAAGACTGTGGTGTAAACGTTGCCTAATTTTGCACATGATCTGTGTGTGCATGTGTCTCCCCTCTACAGCAAGGAGCTCTACAAGAGTGTAAGAAAAGCCCGGCCGAGGTCACGGCTTTCCCACAGTTCCCTGAAAACTAGCAGCTCAGACGAGGAGAGCGATCCGACCGCCAGCGTTTCCAGTGAGTCACACCTGGATACCTTCACTATCTAATCAAGCCGATCTTACCTGAACACATCTGACTGGACACAATCATGTGGCCTACGCATTACTCCAGGCTTTCCAGGCAGGAATGTGGGGTCCCATACAATTTTTTGTTAAAGTTGGGGGTCACCTTGAAAATCACTCTCCTCACTAAATAAATGTCACGTGAAAATCGGTCGCCTCACTAAATAAATGTCATATATTATGTCTCACCTTCAAATGGGAAAAACAAAACTGTAGCCACTTGCTTGCCTGTTAGTTGTCATTCACAAGCTTACATCATCAGCTCGATTCCTGTCTCCCTGAAGAATTAAACGTATAGATTTAGTGTCAATATCAGAGCTATGTCAGTGCACAGTCCTCATCTTTCTAATGCCGGGGTCAGATGCAATTTTAGAGCATTATTCATTCACAGTTACATGTAGGCGAGTTTCGCAGTGCCGGCCGTAGATGACATCCTCCGTCGCTGGAAGCTTGATGACGTCGACGGTGGGTCTGACTACTGAGACTACATGTAGGCTAGTGCAATGTCGAGATGGGGAAAATATCATGTGCACTGTTGTGAAATGCCCCTTTCCTCCACTAGGGGACGCCACCACAGCACAAATTGCTTCACTTGAGACCATGCTGGAGACAGGTGGAATACATTTGTTGAGTGATAATAAAGGAGGTATTTAGGGAAACTGCTGTGTAAACATCCTACGACCATAATGGGGAACAAATAGTTCCCTTAAGGCCGTGTAATACATGGAGAGCAAAGGAAGGAGGAACAGCATGGGAATTCAAACATGTAATTTCTGCTTTCAGCTACACATCCAGTGCGTGACTGTATTTCTAGTGAAGTATCAATCTTACTTTAGTTCTGCACACCACAGTGGCTCATTCACAGGTCATTACAAGTTCATTGCAGTGATTACAATCTCTCCTATTTTTTTAATGTTTTGAAGGTGGTTATAAGAAGAGGAATGACAAGACTATGACATTTAAGTCTCCTGTAGACTCAAATGTATTAGGCTTGTAGACTACTTTCATCCAGGGCGGTCTAGTGTTCGCAGGGGCGGAGTGACCCTATCAGCCCAGAGGGGGCGAAGCTCTTAGGGGGGCCCCATCCAAAAAAAACATTTTTTTTTTTTTTTTTTTGAAGCCCAGGCCAGGCCGCGAAGAAAAATTTTGATTTTTTTTTTGCATGTTTGAATCGGTTTTAGCCATATTTAGTGGAATATCTCATTTTAAACACACCAATGTTATTGTCTATTGATTTGATGGGGCCCCCCTGACGAGTGGGCCCCGGGGCGGGCGCACCCTCTGCCCCGGTGTACGCTCCGCTACTGAGTGTTCGTGAACATGAACTGTATTTCCCAAACGCAGAGACAAGTCAACCGGACTCGAAATCTGTGATGCCACCCAGATGCACAGCCTGGCTCGGTTCCATTGACAATGAATAGGAGCCTGCACTGCACTTGTGGACACGCAGAAGTGCAAGTCAATTCATCGATTCTTCAAATCCTTGAATTGCCATCACAACTTCTTCCTTTAGTTGGATAGTGCCAGAAAATGTTGCTTGACAAGTGCTTTTTCTTAGAATTATATAACCGTGATGACTTGAATGTTTTCCTTTTCTCTCCTTTCACCAGAGAGGAAAGCTTGTGCATCATGCTGCACTAAGAAGACCCCCATGTGGAGAGATGCTGAGGACGGCACCCCGCTCTGTAACGCTTGTGGAATCAGGTGCTTTATATTAACATTTTGAAAACATATTGGCCCAGAAATCCATGAGTAGGAGTGCTGAACTAGAATTATTTTTACCTTTTAGATCACAATGTTTGAGGTCACTTAAAGTCATGATTCACCCCAATAGAACTGTTGTGTAAAAGAAAAAAAGCAGACATGCAGCCATATGCGTTCCCAAAGAGTCCATTTACAATATTGTGGTCCCTGGGGTGTTCATAATGATGACATTCATATTACTTTGGAAAACCCACTCCAGAATATCATACAATCATAGCTCTAATTCATGAAGAGCAGACTGCAGGTGTGGTGATGTTATGTCCAGATAGTATGTATTTTCTGTCATGACTTCATACAATCTTAATTTGAAGGGATACAAATTTTAATATAGATGCTAACTACAGACTAAGAGCAATAAAAGGCTGACTGTCCATGAGTTATCAAAATATATTTCAAGATGTTCAGCTACAATGAAATAATGTTTCAAAGCACAACACATACATAATTTTTTTGCTGTTGGCTGATGGTCAACATTGGCTACGTTTACATGCACACAATATTCCACTATTATTCGGAAAATGACAATATTCTGAATTTGATAAGGGTCATTTAAACAGCATATTCTAGTTGCATTTTCCGAATTTGGCCTTTTTCCAAATTTAGCATTTTCCGATTAAGACGTGGGTTATTCCAGTATTATTCGGGTTTTAGGAGGATTCTTTGATCATGTATACAGCGCATTCGGAATATGCGTCTCAAACAGTTTTTTTCACTGCAGTTTGCGATGCATGTTGCCTGTTTGCGGTCAGCTGCTGTGTGCTAGAAAGCCGTAGAAGAGGCGATATAATCATATAATCCATCATCTCTGGCATGCGGGAAAAAAAAGCCTGCATTTCTGATCGGGAGGAGATGAGAAACATCGATTTAAAGAGAGATGGTTCGCACGGAAGTCCAAAATGCTTGCGAGCCTGCGAGGTAATAACGTAGGCTACTAGCCTACTTTTTATGAAAGACTTGGATGTGCAAATATCGCAACGCCAATAATTTTCCAGCAGCAAGCTCCTGAAATGGACCAAGTGATGCTGGTAAGAATAGCGCTGCTCTGTTTATTCTCAACAGAAAAACTCTGCCTACCTGCATCTCTCTCTCTCTCCCCCCTCCTTCATGTGTCGGGGAGGGCGAGCTACGGCTGCATGTAAATGGGAATATTAGTGGATTATTAATTTAGTCCGAATATTGTCATTTTCCGAATATGGGCAAAAACCGGAAGATTGTGTGCATGTAAACATAGTCATTGATTTGGACTAGTTGAATAGTACTGGTGATATTCATATATATTTTCACATACACATATGCGGACATGCACTGGTTGTTTGAGATGTAACTGTACATCATTGCAACAATGAAGGAGAGAATTATGGTATCAGACATGACTTGTTATATAGGGTGTTTATTGCCATAGATTTTCTGTTGCCTGCTCTTAGAAATACAGCAGGCTGCTGAAAACAGCACCCATAAGACACATTATGACGGAGCAGTGTTTATGCTTGAAGGCAGTGATCCTACATCAGCACTCCTGCTCTGGGAAGTTTCCCACATAAATCATTCCATCTTACTGCACGAGAGTTGCATCAAAAACAACATTCACGATATGAACCTGAAGCAGAAAGGAGTTTAATCGGCACCATATTTGCTGTTGTCTTTACTTTTGAAGGTATAAGAAGTACAGAGTGCGCTGTGTCAACTGCTGGCATATCCCTAGGAAAGAGGGCAACTCCAGCGCATGCTGCCTCAAGTGCGGAAACTTTGTGAGGCTGACCTCAGCTCAGCGCAAACACACAGCGTAGGCAACATCGTTTTCACATGTGACTGAACTCACACACTGGAACACACACACACACACACACACACACACACACACACTAAGCTGCTCCTGCAATACCTCCTCTACAATTCACTGCAGGATTGAAAAAGAAAATACTCATGATCATTCTATACAGTATATCGGGGCTGCCTCCATACATCTTATTTAACTCAGAGCATTTACATAAATTCCATGGTAGCAATGTTGCATATAAGTTAAGTCTACCTCAGGCCATGCCCCCCAGTGCCTCTGGATGTGTGACTGCTCACATTTCACTTTGTCTTAATTGCACTGCTCCCTACCTGTGCCACTTGCTAACCTGTGTGCATTGGACAGACTGAATCCAGTTCATGGGTCAGAACAGTATGATAATAATTTGATACATTCGTTGTTTGTTGATCAGTTCATTGTTCATTTTGTTTACACTTTACAGTACTCTGCAAAAGTCTTGGCACCCTATGATGTTTTATATACATTTTGCCTTAGATGTGTATTTATTTTCTGCATTAGTGTGTCAGCAGACACTCTTTGTAGTTATTCATTTCGAAACTTTTAATTTCACTATTTTTGAACACATCTTCTCTTTACAGATTGTTATTTATTGTAAAATTATATATTCGACATGTGCCTAAGACTTTTGCACAGTATTGTAGATCTATTCAGTTTTTGTCTCAAAATGTTGTTCATCAGAGATATTTTAATGCAGTATAGATGCACACTGTTGTCTGAAGCTGGTTGGGAATAATTAATGAATGAATGGGATAACGTAGGTGGGCTAACGGCGCAAATGTATTGAGTCAGTGGAAAAATACTGTTGTGATTGTTAGCATTTTTCATCTGCATTGCTTCAGTGGTGCTTGTGTATGACGGTCAGCAGTGCCAGATGGTTGCAATAGAAGTTATTTCTGGACACGACCAAAAACTGCAACCTGAGCTCATGCAGCACCGTTTACTGTTAACTGCAAGACAATTTACTCCACTTGACCTTGACAGCAAGCAAGACCGTCCACTCCTGCAACTTTAGTAGGCCTAATAGCCTACCTATTGTTGCACAAGTTCAGTTCAGTTATGTAGCCTATTTCTGTTGTCCTCATCGGCATTTGTAATTGTGGTTGTCTGACTTTTCTTGTTCCTCCAGGTTGTTGATTTTGGGCAGCCATTCAAATCTTGCTGCAATATGTGCATGGATTTCATCAGCATATTTCTGTTAAACAAAAGAAAGGAAAAAATAAACTATCTAGGCTATTTGGGTGTATGGGTTTTGGTCTGCAATAAATTGTCTAAGAAACATCCATTTTGTTTCCTATTCCTTATAATCTGAAATATTGAACTTGGAAAATTATTTGTGTGTAAACATAAACACATGCACACTAAATTCCCTTATAGGGGAAAAACGACACTAAATTGAATTTGGATAGAAGGTTAACCAATGTCTAAAGTTTTTTGTTGGGGCTTACTTCTAGAAGGTAAAACTAAGTGATTTTGCCTCAAATGAAAGTGAGGCACTTATGGGCTTGTCTCTCTCCTTTATATCCCTGGCTGTATAGCCTATGAGGATCATTTCCTTCGGTATGCCTTATTGCTGGATCGTTTGGCACATGTGTGGTATATGGTGAGAGGCAACTCTCTCTCCGTGTGACTGTTTCAAATCAAAGGAAGACGTCATCCGTTTTGAAATAATAGCTGCACTGTATCAATCTGTGCGGGGCCACCCACTTGGCAAACAGGCATGCACCGCACGGTGGAAGCGGACTGTGGAAAGTCTCATTAACGAACCAGTTTTCCTCTCACAACAGCAGCCTACAATAAAATAAATATATAAATAAATGCTCAGATATAGACATAAGCGCAAGAGATATATTATTCAAATATATTTTATTTGTCGATTTGCAGTCCTTGGATTAGGTATCTCCAGGCCCAATTTAAATTAGTCTACTGCTAATCTGTTTTTCCCCCCTTCATTCGTTAGGCTATCCATAAGATCAGGCGATAGAACATAGGCCAATGATACGCTTAATCGTCGTCATGATCATCATTATAATAATATTTCCCCCCCATAAATCCAAATAAGCCATTTATTTTTCCTCTCTTGCATGCATACACGCGTGATTTCCTGCAGGGTCAGGGGTGTCTGTCTGCTGTTATTTAGATACAGACCGTGTTTGCAGGAGGAGGAGGAGGAGGAGGATGAAGAAGTGGGGCGTGGGAGGCTAAAAAGTCAAAGACGTAGTCCAATGCGCTTCCTTTTTTGTGAATGAAAAGCGAGAAGGGGATGTGCGCCTGTCCTGTCCTGGAGAGGCGCTAATCTCGCCTATTGGCGCAGGTGCCGCTGGACCCTCTGAGGATCATGACCTTGGACAAGAAACTCATGGAGGAGACGGACATTGACGTGGAGGGAGATGGGACAAGAGATGCACTGAGAAACGCGGATTATTCGTCGTTGAAAGAGGGCAGCGCTGACTTGGAGCAAAGCGCGTCGTCCTTCACTCCTGCAGGTCGGGAGGAGGGAGAGTTCGCAGCCCGGCTGCGGCTCGGTCCGGGCAGGAGAGCCACCTCGGTGAAGCCACCGTACTCTTATATCGCTCTCATCACTATGGCCATCCTCCAGAGCCCGAAGAAGCGACTCACCCTCAGTGAGATATGTGATTTTATCAGTCAGCGCTTTGCGTATTACCGAGAGAAGTTCCCTGCGTGGCAAAACTCCATCCGTCACAACTTGTCGCTAAATGACTGCTTCATCAAAATGCCCCGGGAGCCTGGCAATCCCGGGAAGGGGAATTACTGGACGCTGGATCCCATGTCGGCCGATATGTTTGAGAATGGCAGCTTTCTTCGGCGGAGGAAGCGCTTCAAGAGGCAACATTTCCATTTGGGAACGTTAAAGGACGGTGCGCAGGAGCGCAGCCTCTTGCCTGGGTTCCCTTTCCTCGGAGCGCACAGGGCGGGCTCCTGTCTGCAGGGGCCCGCTGCAGATTTATACCACGACCTGGGCGTCGGGAGCCTGGGTCTGGGCACCCACACTGGCCCCAGCATCGCACCTGTTCGCAGCATCTTACCTGCGCTCTCCTCGCTGCTCTCCAGGACTGTTGGGCATAAGGCTTTCCCTCCTTGTCAGACTCTAACCTTTGAACATTTCGATCCAGGACATTGCGCCACTGTCCCCTCTTTGGCTCCCAACTCCCCGTTCATGTCTCCCGTCTCATTTCATGGGATGATACCCAATTACCCTGTTTCCCAGCTGCCCACTTTTCCCACGGGCATGATTAAAGTTTCCTCTACTTTAATATAATCCCATCTGTGACGCCGCTGAACCTCCACACGGAGAACTGAGTCCTCTTCTTCTGAGCCCACATTGAATTCTTGCAAAGTCTTGGTAAATAGTTAAGTTTTGTTGTTTTTGTTTTTGTTTTTCAACGTCGATGGCCTATATGCAGACAGGCCATCATGTTCATTGGGTAGGCCTATTTGAACATGAGATGTTTGCTTATGCCATTTCAAAATGTTTTCGATTAACTTATGTAATTGCACAGTTCTAAAAAAACAACATTTTGAATAAAAATATGCCTATTTCTAAAGTGTCTGTGCTGTTTGAATTAGGGTAAATTTCGGGGTTACAATTTAGTTCAAGGATTATTTTTTGCTGATGTGTGCTGCAATTTGCTCAAATGATGTTTTTGTTTGTTTGATTGTTTTAATTTTTAAAATTTCAAATGTTAACATTTTTGTCAAAGTTTTCATAAATATGCGGGGCTTGATTTAAATGATTATAATAATAATAGTAATATCAATGGAATAGTAACAACAACAACAACAATACTATAGCCTAAATAATAATAATAATAATAATAATAATAATAATAATAACAATAATAATAATAATAATAATAATAATAATAATAATAATAATGACAATAATAATAATAATAATAATAATAATAATAATAATAATAATAATAATAAATACACCACAAAAGACTGCTTTCCCTATCCATTTGTACCCCTTGGTTGATATACGCATTAATAAGGGGCAAAGACAACTGTTATAATTTGGAAGTTAAATTAAATATTCGAGCTGACATGTGAAATCACTGGATAATCCTCTCTCATCTGTAGCCTTATTCGCCCACATGACGTTCCAACATCCAATATGCAACAATTAGAAATGTATAGAAATCATATTTGAGCCTATATAAAAACAAAGCTGCACCTGCTGGTTGGAAAACAGAATGGAAAATTGTGCAAATGTGACGACATCGCTGAGTTTATTTTATTTGACTGTGGATGGCGAGCGTTGATTGATCACCTTTGTTATGGTTTTAGAGGGGATGTAAACAGATGACAGCATGTGCACATTCTCTCTCTGCCTCCCTCCCGCACACATTCATTGTTCGTTGCGCGCGTGTTTATGTCTGCGTGTACGTGCGTGTGAATTCCCCCGTCATATGTTTGAAAGGAGGCCTTTCTTTAGTCAAAACAGGCCTTCATATTGTAAGACATGTATTGCCAGTCTCATGCACCCTAAATAAGTTGCACATGATTGTGGTAATGCTGGCTGTCCTAATACTGTTAGCACGAATATCAGATACAGCTGGTAATCTGGCCGTCACATATTATTACAAAAGTAAAGTTAAAACTGTACAGTTGACTTTGTATGTGTGCTTTGTGCAGTTTGTTTTGTTATGTCGAGGCAACTTGGATTTAGGGCGCCACCAGTGCCCCATCCCCCATGCATTTACACGAAGTGCTTCTCAATGAGAAGCAAACATGTAGGCCTATATGAGAAGTTCTCATATATATCTCATATATATAGGCCTACATTAGCCTAAATATCAAGTGTTTTATGTATTGGAATTTACTTGTCAGCTAGTGGGGCTTAACAAGTTAAGTATAGGCCTAAAACTGTATATTTTGAAAATATTAAAATTAACCTATCACTCATGAAAAAAGTGCAATGGACAAACACATCCTCATCACATTAAAATCTGTGTAGCATTTCAACTCAGTGTCTTCATGGATGGTGATCAATGAAGTTATCAGGGCCGTAGCTAGCTATGAGCACGGGGAGGTCCGGACCTCCCCTAATATTTCAGAGGGATTTTTTTTTTTTTTTTTTTTTTTTTTTTTTTTTATAAAACAATCTGCATGGAAAAGCATGAAAAACACGGGATCGCTTTTATTTTGAAACGAAAGGCAGGTCAGGCAGGAAGTCATCTGACGCCGCGTCCGCGGTAACTTGATTCCGAGAGAGCAGCAGCATGGTGGTGAGTGATGACTGTCTGTCTGCCTGGCGAGATAATTGAAGGTGAGCGAGCGAGTGAACAGTGAGCGAGTGAACGACAGACAGTGAGTGACACTGACAGATTTTTTAGCAACAACCAAGAAAGTAAGTGTCTAGTCTGTCTCTTAAGTAATGTTACCTGTGTGACACGTTGGGATGCTACTGGCTAATCATGCATGATGCCAATTGCCAAGCTCCCGAAGTCAGGTATGCAGGTGGCTATATGCATGGTTTCAGTTTCATGACCCAATAAGTAACAAAAAGAGGTGGTGTAAAGTTAAAAACAACATAATATATTTTATTTTATTTTTCAATCGTTCCTATCAGGAATAAATAAATGTCCCTCTGTATGTTTTTTTTATTATCGATGATGACTTTGTGTGTTGTGTACGGCTTGGGTTGTGTACCTGTGTTTGTAGGTGTCATTTTGATATGAATTTGGCTAAAACAGTTTGTGTTTGTTAGTTACAATTATGTTGACAGGAGAGCTGAGCAGGTGGTGACATGAAAGAGAATATACTGAATAATGACATCACAACAGTATAATCCTAATGTTGATTTAAAATGATATATTACTCTAAATATGGCTTAAAAAGGGGAAAAAAAAAGGGCGCCGCCGAATCCGCCTCCCCTTGCTGGACCTCCCCTATTTCGGAACCCTGGCTACGGCCCTGGAAGTTATGAATAGAAAATGTGTGTGTGTGTGTGTGTGTGTGTGTGTGTGTGTGTGTGTGTGTGTGTGTGTGTGTGTGTGTGTGTGTGTGTGTGTGTGTGTGTGTGTGTGTGTGTGTGTGTGTGTGTGTGTGTGTGTGTGGAGTCACTCCATCTTCAGTCTCTCTCCGAGTGAGAAACAGTGTCGCATGCAAAGAGGTTACAAAATAAGTAGCTGGAAGAGCAAATATTAGCAAGCAACCAGAAGAAGGGTTTGAAATGGACACACCATCAAGCTGCAGAGTACAGATTATGAATGCATTAGTATTTCAGTCTGTCGGGGACCCATTGCAAGTAAACAGACAGTAGCAGCCTTGCTATGAGGTGAAACCCTAAATCTAAAGAGTATATTTATTATATCATGCAATTTAATATTGATTCTTGAACCCCCCCCCCCCACACACACACACACACACCAAAAAATAAAATTCCTCAAACTGCAAGGGGAATTGTCTCTCCTTGCAGTTTTTACATATTTATTTTTATTGTATTCTTTTAATTTTTTTAATCAACCCCCCCCCCCCCCCCAATTTTACTTGGCCAATTCGCGCTGCAACACAGAAAATTTTGAAATAGTAACATTGGTCCACAGCCAAAAATGTTTCTATTTCACAATTTTGGCTCTAAAATTGTTCAATGGAAACGTTTTTTGAATGGGAGTTTATACAGGGGTGAGGTTTTAGAGGGGTGGGAGAGGTTAGGTTTAGGCGTGGGGGTGGGAGAGGTTAGGTTATAGGGTCTGGGTTAGGGTTAGGTGTGGGGGGTGGGAGAGGTTATGTTTAGGGTTAGGGGGTGGGAGAGGTTAGGGTTAGGGTTAGGCATGGGGCATCTCCGACCACCCCCTTCAGGGGGTCTCCTGACCACCTCAGACCCTCTAACCCTAACCCTAACCCTAACCCTAAACCTAACGAACCCCCCCCCCCCCCCCCCAAACAAACAAACAAACAAAACAAAAACAATAATGTTTCCATTTCACCATTTTTGAGCCGAAATTGTGAAATACAAACGTTTTTAGGCCGTGGACCAATGTTACTATTTAACTTCTTTTTTTTACTGGGCTGCGCTGTTATGGCTGCTCCACGCCGTCTAGGGAGAGTTATAGACTAGCACATGCTTCCTCCAATACATGTGCAGTCGCCAGCTGCTTCTTTTCACCTGAAAGCGAGGAGTTTCACCGGCGTGTTGAGAGGCGCTATTCCTCTAGTTGCCCTCCCCCCAAACAGGCCCCCCAACCCAACCGACCAGAGGAGGCACTAGTGCAGCGACCAGGACACATACCCTTAATCTGGCTTCCCACCCGCAGATAGGACCAATTGTGCCAGAATGGGCGCCCGACCAAGCCGGAGGTGCGGGGGCTCGAACCTGCAATCCTAGGGAATCTACCGCTGCACTACCCGGACGCCCTCCGCATCAACAGAATTCACTTGTTTTAAGAAAAGATCATTTATTTTCAAGATTGAATGACTTGTTAAGATGCATATATGTTTACAGTGCTGTTGCACACTACAGGAAAACACACAGGGTAAATGTATGGGCTAAATCTCTCCCAGGGGTGTTGCTGCTGGTGGACGTGTGATACGGCTCATAGCAACTTCTTCTTCTGCATGCAAATGGCAGCCTTCCACTTTCAACTCTTCGGGGAGTAGTTTGCTTTTCCTGGCACGCTCAGCTCATACTCAAGTTTTATTCAATTACAGCACACACACGCAGTCCTGTTTCCCCCTTTCTTTTTCAATCTCCACGTATCACCAGTGTGGCCCATTAAAGTCAATGGGTGGAACTGTGTGCCAAGGATAGTTTAGACGTACTGTAGTGTGAGCTCTGTCAGGGAATATGATGGAGTGTGTGTATTTGTAGAGAGGGGGGGGGGGGGGGGGGGCACTCCCCAATCCCCTAAACCTCAAGGAGGCAGATGACAGCGACATATAACAGGGAAGCCACCCAAGAACGACCATGAGCTCATATAATATATCCACATGTCATGAGAGAGAGAGAGAGAGAGAGAGAGAGAGAGAGATTTCATTGGAAGATTGGGAGTGCGAGCACAAGAAGACAGAGGAAGTGAGTGTGAGATTTGGAAATAAGAAAAATCTGTGAGGAAGTTAAGATTGAGAGGAAATGCTACATCATAACAAGGAATCCAATCAAGGTCAGTTTATTTCCATCGATGGCTTTGTCCAAAATAGCCACAATCCGGATTTCTTCCAGATTCTCGGTTTCTCTTATTCACAGCTTTGAACCGGGAACCACAACAAAAGCGGAAAAGGAGAAGATGGCAGAAATAGTCTTATTTTCTCTGGCTATGTTTATCCTCCAAACAAGCTGAAGACAGCCAAACCATGAGAGCCAGAGACATGACGTAATCAAGCTCACCCTCTCTCACCCCTTAACTGATCCAACACATTGGAGAATTAGTGTGTGTGTGTGTGTGTGTGTGTGTGTGTGTGTGTGTGTGTGTGTGTGTGTGTGTGTGTGTGTGTGTGTGTGTGTGTGTGTGCCTGCATGCACGTGCATGCGTGCGTGCGTGTGTGTGTGTGTGTGTGTGTGTGTCTGCGGTGTGCACGGGCATGCATGAATTTGCCCATCTTTACCACACATCTCCCAGAAACTGCAGTTTCTCGGTCAACAAACAGCACATGCATGCAAACCATGTCAGTTTGGAGAGAGGAAAGACGGAATCGGACCTGGAGAGAGGAAAGAAAAACAGGTCTGGAAAAGCGGACTGAGGCCGAACACACCATGCAGGATCCACTGTATATTGCACAGGCATAGGGAAATTCTTTGATGAGGGGGCATTTGGTTTCGATTAATGTTTTCTTCTTTTTTTTCTCATTGCCATACAACTTTCCCCTGGCGGTGGTGCTGGAAAACCTGTGTTTTCCCCCCCCTTGGCATCTTCTCCCATCCTACCACCTGACACTGAACATAGCTGAGAAAGAGGTGAGCATGTGTGAACAAATCCACCCATTGTAACAGAACAGAACAGAACTCACTCACTCACTCACTCACTCACTCACTCACTCACTCACTCACTCACTCACTCACTCTCACACACACACACACACACACACACACACACACACACACACACACACACACACACACACACACACACACACACACACAGATTGAAATAATGAACAGGTGTGTATTATATGGTAAAGCACCATGCTGGTAGGACGTGCATAGGACATGCATGTTACATCATTTGGATAATTGCGTACACACTGTGTGATAATGGTGCATTTCAGTATGCTATTTTCAGAATAAAATAATGGAATTATACTTTAAAGATAGATTTCCAGATGAAAGAGTTACGGTGTGGTCAATGTCTGGGCTGTATTATATTAGATTTTTTTTTTTACTGAGAAAAGTGGCTCCTATATGATTTCCACCTATAAATTTAAAAGAGGAATGAGACGTTTATTAAGTTAGAATCAAGATTAATCAGTATTACTTGTGATGACCCTCCCACTCTCCTGGCCCCGTCTTGCAGGAGCCTGCTGTGGTTAGGGTCGTTAGGCTGATTGGGTGCACCTGGGCTTGGTGCAATCATTGGGCTTAAGACAGGGGTGTCCAAACTTTTTTGAATGGGGGCCAGATTAGATCGTGTGAAAAACCGGGGGGCCAGCTGCTTCCTGCATTATATGGGTTATAAAAAAATACTGTAAGCATTTTGTTTACCATCTGAAAACATTATTTCAGCCTGCATAGTTGCTACTTGGTGCTTGTCTACAAACTGTATGATTGTGATGTCATCTGTGGAGGGCCACATAATAGTATTAGTATCGGACTTTTTTTTAATAATATCTTTATTGGCACTTTTTATCCGATGTCGTTTTTATGCTCTTATCTATTTTTAAGATAACACTGGTTTTAACCCCTGTGTGCACTTTATTCCTCTCTCCTAATGTGTCTTGTCATTTTAATCTGTGTTTTTATATGTTTTTATAAGACTGTATGAGCTGTGTGGACACCCGAATTTCCCCAAGGGGATCAATAAAGTATCTATCTATCTATCTATCTATCTATCTATCTATCTATCTATCTATATTTTGAGAGACAAGCCTTGGGCCGCTTAGAATCGGTCCGCGGGTCGCAATTGGCCCCCGGGCCGGACTTTGAAAATGTCTGTGTGAAGAAGAGCTTCAGACCATACTTCCTTGAGCCGGGTTGTAATATATTTTACCACTTGATGTTACGTTTACGACTCAAGCTAATTCATTAGTACTCCTTTGTTGCCTGAGAAAGAGGGGTTGAAATGTTCTGTACATCGGCACGCTGCTTTTAATCCAGCGTGCTGATAATCCCACTTTTCCTTTCCATTTTCCTGCTTTTGATCCAGCACATGGCCTAAATATGAGTTGGATGTGCAGACCTCTACTGCCCCTCTACTATCAAGCTGCAGGCCCAGGTGTGACCAGGTCGTGTGGGTCTGGACTGGGAGAAGACCCTGGATCTCATCTCATGGGAACACCCAAGACTTTCGTGTGTGTGTGTGTGTGTGTGTGTGTGTGTGTGTGATAGAGAGAGAACGACTTACCGTCCTGTAACTGAGGAGTCAAGCAGCAACATCTGCTCTACTGTATATTAACACTCGAAAAATGTTTTTCATGGATGCATTGATGATGTCTTAAAGTATTCTATTCTATATACTATACTTAATCTGATCATAATGAATATGCCAGAACAAATAGCAACAAAAAGCAAATAAACATGTCTTCAGCCAAAAATTATCTCCCTCTAGCAGTGTAGACAGACACGTGCACGCACACGCATGCGCGCGCGCACGCACACACACACACACACACACACACACACACACACACACACACACACACACACACACACACACACACACACACACACACACACACACAGTACATGCATACATACATACATACATACAGTACATACATACATATACATGCATACATACATAGACAGCTTCCTCCAAGGACCACCAAAGTAGTCCTGCTTCAAGTTGTATCAGGCTGGGTGGTTCAGACAGAGGGAGGGAGGCTCTTTACTGCTCTGCCTAAAACATATTGTGTTCCTGACTATGAAGTCACTGATTTGTTTTAAAACAATACCCGGAGGGTTGAAATCTTCCCTGTTGGTGAAAAGAAAAGAAAATCTTGGCGCATGAAATTCATTTGTTTTATTTCTTGCGCTGAAAGACATGCTTGCCACACAGTGGACTATTGAGGGATGGATGTTGGGAGAAAATGTTCTTTCAAGTTGCGTAAGGCTTTCATTATGTCAGATTCCATTTTGATCATTTTATTTGAGGAAATACTTAGGTGCAAAAATCAAACTTTAATTTTATTTGAAAAAATGCCACAACAACAAAAAAGAATAATACTGATGTACTACAACCAAACAGAACCAAGTACAGAACCACAATCTTAAAGTTCCACCCATTCAAATTTGTAATAATTGCAGATGTTCACCCAACTAAAATAGCATACAGTATTCGGGTTATGGTCAGTTTTTCCCCCATGTCCAGCATGTTGATTACACACTGTTGGTTACTGAAACTGAGACCCAAGCATCTTTAGTAGGCCTACTTGCTGAAAACCACAACCTTGGCTGCATGCTTCCAGTTCAGACCATCTGAAATCGCCATTAGTTTGACTTATTATGTCTTTGATTTTCTCGTGTTGAGTTGTGTCCTCTAAACCAGTGGTTGTCAAACCCAAAGGACCCCTAAATTGACACAAATTAGACCACAGATTAGACCACCCTTATCTGATATGATGTTAGCTTTTATGACGACTCTCCCACTCTCCTGGCCCTGTCTTGCAGGAGCCTGGTGTTGGAGTCATTAAGCTGGTTGGGTGCACCTGGGCACCCAACGCACGGTGCAGCGCGGTGGGCTTAAGAAGACCATTCAGTATCTCTCCCTCCTCCTCGATGCACCTTTTGTCCTGTTGTTTTTGTTTAATGCAGTTCAGAATCAGAATCACTTGTATTGCCACAGTAGGTAATCAGATTACATAGGAGGAATTTGACTTAGTATAAGCATACAGCTTAGCGATCACATCAATAGTCGGGAGAAGACAACAAATACAGAAAGACAAAATCACAAAAAAATCAAAAGTGCATTCCAACATATACAACACACACACACACACACACACGCACGCGCACACGCACACGCACACGCACACGCACACGCACACGCACACACACACGAATCAGAAGGACCTGAGTGGCAAACAGGAACTCACAGTCCAAAAGGTGCATGATGAAGTCAGAGAGAATAATTTGAAGTAATGAAGCAAGTCAAATGTTCTGGCAAGAGTAGCAGCCATGACACGTCAATGCAACGAATGCCGTCCAGCTGCTGCTACTTAAGTGACATAGTGACATACGATGGGGGGGTGGCACGTTCATATCAATGGGGGGGGGTGGGGGGGGGATTCTGGCCTGTTGAGCCGGCTGTGCTTGGGGGATATTGGGGGGGGGGAGGGGGAGTCCTTAGTAGAGAGGGCTTTTGAGCCTTGTTGATGAGGCAGATGGCAGTTGGGAAGAAGCTGTTCTTGTGCTGAGAGGTTTTGGTCTTCACAGACATCAGTCTCTTGCCGACGGGGAGCGTTTCAAAGAGTTTATGCCCGGGGTGGGAGGGGTCGGCCATGCTTTTCTGAGAGCGCTTCAGCGTCCTGGTGTTGTGCTGGTCCTGAGCTGAAGGGATGGCAGGTTGCATCCGATCACCTTTTCAGCACAGTGGATGATACGCATGCCATCTGCAGATGTCCTTGAGCAATAGCAGCAGCGTACCAGGCGGTGATGGAGGTGATGACGACAGACTCAATGATGGAGGGGCACCATCGTTGCCTTTGGCACTTGGAATTTCCTCAGCTGCCACAGGAAATACATACTCTGTTGTGACTTCTTGATGAGAGCTCTGATTTTCAGCTCCCCTCATTTGTTACGTCCTTGAGTCGGGTTGTAACATAAGGGGAGTCATACACCAAAGTAAAAGTTGAAATGACAATTTATAAACTAAAACTAAGGGAAAATAACTAGACAACACAAACCACATGAAACAAACAGAACAAAAGGGAGGGCGACTGAATGCTCTGAAGGTCTTCTTAAGCCCACTGAGTGCAGTGGGCTTAGGTAGGACATGCATGCTCACGTGCACCCAATCAGCCTAATAACCCCAATGTCACCAGGCTCCTGCTGGGGACCCCCTTGGAACCCCCTCAAGGACCCCTGGGGGTCCCCGGACCCAACTTTGAGAACCACTGCTAATCACCACATGCAGGCCTAAACCCAGGAGTCCTGACAACAGGACCTCTCTCCTCCCATGAGGAGCTGGGAGACGTCCAGGCTTGTCCTGGCCTTCTGGGAAGAGATCCAGGGAGTCCCAATCACCACCAGTCCTCCCAGTCCAGATCCCTCAAGAGGATGAGGGAGGCTCCTCCAACCCCAGGAGGAGCGGACCTGGTCACATCTGGGCCTGTATAGCCTGGACGGATTGCGTCCCCATTATAATTAACTTTTCCCTTCTTTGGTTTTCCCTTCATTGCTAAGCTAAAACCTTGGTAATGTAGCCCGAAGTACTAGCTAAAATGCATATTAATAACTTAAATTATTAATAATAATAATAATAATAATAATAATAATAATAATAATAATAATAATAGTGATAAGGTTAAGGTTAATACCTAAATTCATTTGTTTATAACATAGAAATGATAAATAACAAGCTCTCATTATATGCCGGGAAATCAGTTTTTATTGATGGTTGGGAAAGTCCTATTTAAAAACAAATTGATGAACTCATAAATTGGCAAATTCTTTAGTAGTTAAGAATGTTTATTGGTGTAATGCCTCATAGTTATAAAATGCTTATTTATATGAAAAAACAACAACTATAAAGTGGGACAAAGTGGGATAAATTCTTACTAATCTACAACTGATAGTCAGCCAGCCTCTCTTTCTACAAAAATCATTTTCTATCTATTGCACACTGTGTGTACATTTGAGTGAATGCAAAGCTCTGTGGTCCTCAACTGTTTTATTAGGTCATTCATTGTTAACCAGCCATTTTCTACAGTCACCGTTTAAACTCCAGTGTTATAGGAAACTTTAACACAAAGTCTTTATGTTTAACAAATGAGTGATGTGGTGTTAATGAGAGACATCTTGTCTGCCACTAAAGCCAGTTGGGCTAGTCACTGTGTTTCCATTGAAAACAGGTGGCATTGTAATTTTCCCTCTCAAGTGAGGCAGCAGGCATAGATTTGGAGCTGTGCACACAGCGTATAAAAACCTGATCAAAGCTGTCATTAATGAAACGGTTTTGTGTTAAGCTATGCTAAAGCTAAGTTTATGTTTACCATTATGCCAAAGCTTCTTGTTGCAGCATCTTCCCTTGGCTGATGATAAAGTAAACCAATCAAGTGTAGATATTTTTAAATCTAATTATTTCCTTCTACAATTTTCAAGTTGGCAAGAATGACTGAATCAGGGTGGTCTCATATGGCTCACCACTCTACCGAGCGCGTACCACCAAGGCTTAGTCCTTCGCGTGGCTGATCCGGGTTCGAAACATGGGTTCGAAACCGACCCGCGGTCCTTTGCTGCATCTCATCCCCTCTCTCTCCTCCCACCTTTCCTGTCCTATACAATATCTATCTACTGTCCTATCCAATAAAGGCAAAAATGCTCCCAAAAAAATCTAAAAAAAGAATGAAAAGAAAAGGAATGATTGAAACAAAAGTCAGCTGATATCCTAAATATAAACCCCATTTATTTATTTATTTAGGCTATTTGGTCGGGGGGGGGGGGGTGTATTTCTTTAAAAACTGCAACACTACATCTGTTGAATGACATCAGAAGAAGTAACACAAAAATAACACATGAGCCATAATTTCCAATGTTGTTAAAAATTCAAAGTCGGTCTTCATTACACGATGAGCAGTGTTGGGAGTAACTAGTTACTGTAACTTAACTACTTTTTTCAGTAACTAGTAATCTAACTAATTACTTTTTCAAATTCAGTAACTCAGTTACAGTTACTAAAATAGTAATTGGGCTAGTTACTAGTTACTTTAGGACATGAAAATAACGGACAACTTCAGAGGATTACCCAGTTTCTGATCCTCAGACCTAGTCCGGGGAGAGAGCTGCAGCCAGAGCCCCAGAGGCTAATGACCTTGATAGGCTATAAGCCTCCCCAATAAGCGAATGTTCAATGCCACACTGTGGCACAGCAACACTAACATAATGTGTGCATTAATAACAATCGAAGCGGACTTTTAAAAGTAACGCAAAAGTTACTTTCCCTAGTAACTAATCTTCTTTCTGTCACCTCCGCCCTTCACTCCGCCAAAGCTTCATCACTCTCCTCCGTTCTCATACTTCTCGATCTGTCTTCCGCTTTTGACACCATCAACCACCAAATTCTACTTTCCACCCTATCCGACCTTGGTATCACCGGCTCTGCACTTTCATGGTTTTCCTCCTACCTATCTACTCGCTCTTTTCAGGTCCTCTGGAGAGGAACTCTTTCGGACCCCTGCACTCTCACCACGGGTGTTCCCCAGGGTTCTGTCTTAGGTCCTTTCCTCTTCCTTCTCTACATGAGATCTTTGGGTCACGTCATTTCCTCTCACGGGTTCTCCTATCACTCCTACGCAGACGACACACAACTCTATCTCTCCTTCCCCCCCTCGGACTCTAATATCTCTTCCCGTATCTCTGCCTGCCTCAAAGATATTAGCAACTGGATGTCGTCTCACCATCTCAAACTCAACC
The DNA here is from genome assembly GCF_964638095.1 of Poromitra crassiceps. Lineage (NCBI taxonomy): Eukaryota > Metazoa > Chordata > Actinopteri > Beryciformes > Melamphaidae > Poromitra > Poromitra crassiceps. The sequence goes on along the minus strand of NC_139626.1, from coordinate 37,951,980 downwards.
CCGACAAAACCGAACTTCTCTTCTTCCCCTGCAACGACTCCCCCCTATCCGATCTGTCCCTATCCATCGACAACACCACCGTCCTCCCCTCCCAATCTGCCAAAAATCTCGGAATCACCATCGACAACCAACTATCTTTCTCTGCCCACATTACAGCACTGGCACGTTCCTGTAGATTCTCCCTCTTTAACATTAGAAAGATCCGCCCTTTTTTAACCTCAGAAGCAACCCAAATTTTAGTCCAGGCCATGGTTTTATCTAGACTTGATTATTGCAATGTTCTTCTAGCCGGTCTCCCCTCCTCTGCAATCCAACCCCTTCAACTCATCCAGAATTCTGCTGCCCGCCTTGTTTTCAACCAACCCAAATTCTCTCACGTCACCCCCCTCCTCCGTGACCTTCACTGGCTCCCCATCCTGTCACGCATCAAATTCAAAACCCTTGTCCTCACATACAGAGCTGTCCACTCAACTGCCCCCCAATACCTTCAAACCTTGGTCACGTTCCAACCCTCCCACCGCTCCCTCCGCCCCTCCACTAGCGCAAGCCGTCTCGCCCCCCCCTTGCTTCGCGGGCTTAGGGGCCGCTCTCAATCTCGCCTCTTTTCCTGTCTCGCCCCCAAATGGTGGAACGAGCTCCCCCCCCTAGTCAGGACATCCGAATCTCTCCCCATCTTCCGCAATCGGTTAAAAACCCATCTCTTTTCCCTCCATTTCACCTCCCCCTAACCTTCCCTTTCCATCACCCTTAACATGCTGCCCACGTACCTTCAACTGTCTGTTTATTTGTTTGTTGGTTTTTATTGTATTTATCTTTTTCCCTTATCTCTGTTTCCACTATGTATGTTACATGATTTTATGGTTGTTATTTTCTGTATGTACGTCGCTTTGGAGAAAGGCGTCTGCCAAATGAAATAAAGTAAAGTAAAGTAAAGTAGTAACTAATTACTTTGAAGTAACTGGTAACTTTAAAGTAATTAAATTACCTTTTGAGAGAAGTAACTAGTAACTGTAACTAATTACCAATTTTCAGTAACTTTCCCAACACTGACGATGAGTAAATACACTTTTGCTGCTAAATCATCATCACTTTGACTATCTGAGCACTGAGCAGTCATAGTTATGATTTCACTGCAGTAGTATAGGTCGAATGACAACACAGGTTGCTTTGAACCACCCCTCCCCCCCCCCTTTTTTTCTCTCTTCTTAAATCCCAGATCAAATTAAACTTAATGCTCAAGTCATAAAACAGCCACAGAGGAATGCTGTGACATCAAGTGGAAGCAGTGCATTTTTGCTTTTCAATGCCCCGCTTGACGTTAGCGTTGGCAAAAAACCGCCAAGGCAATCTGGTCAGCTTCACTCTGCTCCCCACACCCCGTTAGACACGCAAACTGACCGTCATCAAAGCCGCTGCTGGGTCGCTCCACTGCTGAGGATGCAGGCTTTGCTCCATGCGTACGAGGAGGACACGCTTCAGAGACACTGCTAAATTGGTCCTATATATGTGATTTCCTGCTCGTGCGGGCGAAGAGCAGCCATGTTTGAGACACCACCTCTGGTTTCACGTTCACCTTGAACTGGAAAGGCAATCAGACCTCCCCTGGCAATCTGCCTTCATCAAGACTCCATTTCCTGTTTCGACAAGCTCGTAAAGCACAGGGGAGAGCGGTAAAACCAACTGCATTTGTTCTTACTGAGAGCCTCCACTCATAGTAGGCACGGCAGACAATGACCATAGCCTACTGCTGATGGGCTGATTGGCAGCGATTTCACAATAAAATAGCAAAGGAGTAGTTGCTTGGTGGGACGATCACCTCTAACGGTCCCCTCAGTCATCTCTTTTCATGACCAAGGTTTCTCTGCTGGCACTGTCCTGCGCCGGTCTACAAAGGCCAGAAGCCTTTTTTAATCAAGTTTTTTCAGATTGTTCTCACGTCTTCTCCCCAATTGTACTTGGCCAATTCCCCCTGCTGTCCCAGTCGTTGCTCCACCCCCTCTGCTGATCTGGGGAGAGTTGTAGAGTATAGCCTATACCCTTAATCCAGCATCCCACCCGCAGACACAGCCAATTGCGCCTGTATGCCCAACCAAGCCGAAGGTAACAATGGGGGGGGGGTGCTCGAACCTGCAACCCTCAGCAGGGAATCTACCGGGACGATCCAAAAGAATCCTAAAGCATTTTTTCTCTCTAGTTGCCCATGCTCGAATGACTTGCTTTTAGACTAAACGTCCTAAGCAAACATCTTACACAAAGCTCTTTTTTACGCACTCGCCCCAAAGTGTCTAGCTGGCAGAACTGCGGCTAAAATCGGTGTAACGAGTGAAATCAGCACACACACACTTTATTCCTCCACACAAGGAAGTGTGCAGTGACGGACTGAGGAGGAGGGGAAAATCCCAGGCAGGTAAAAACCCACGCGTCAGGTTAGAGTTACACGGTGCTTTGTTATTCTGCACTGTAACTACAGGTCATTCTCAAACAGGGCCGGCAGCTGGCATATCAAACATTCAGCGGGCTGCCAAAGGAAGGTCAGCTATGACTGAGGGAGATATGTGCTGCTTCATACAGGCTTCTGTTACACCCTGATCTAAAGCCATGTTCTGTCGCTTGGAGCCACGATCACGGCTGCGACGAGGCCTTCATGATGATGACAGGCAAATTCAATAGTCATCATCAAGTCAGATGGATGATGACTTGAGAAGAAGGGCAGTTGTGGTGGTTCTCGTACGCTGACAGCTATCAGGCCGCACGCTTAGGGGAAGGAGGGAGGATGGGAGAAGAAGTGAGATGTTCCAGGAGCACCACACACACACACACACACACACACACACACACACACCCCGCGCTGTGTGCTGCACCGTGTGAGCACCACACACACACACACACACACACACACACACACACACACACACCCCGCACTGTGTGCTGCACCGTGTGCCGTCCGTCCTGCAGCCCATAAATATCATGAATATCCCGGCCCCTTTCCTTTCCTCCATGGCCCGCTCCCCTCCTTCCCTCTCCTCCCTGCAAACAACTCTATCCTGCCTCCACCACTCATAAAAGCTGGAGCTGACAGGTGCTGGAGACCCAAGCCAGGGATAAGAGAGAGAGAGAGGGGGGGGGGGAGACAGAGCGAGAGAGGTGAGAGAGAGAGAGAGAAGAGAGAGAGGAGAGAGAGAGGGGGGGGAGAGAGAGAGAGAGAGAGAGGGGGGGGGGGAGAGGAGAGAGAGAGAGGGGACAGAGCGAGAGAGGTGAGAGAGAGAGAGAAGAGAGAGAGGAGAGAGAGAGGGGGGGAGAGAGAGAGAGAGAGGGTGAGAGAGGAGAGAGAGAGCGGAGAGAGAGAGGGGGGAGAGAGAGAGAGGGAGAGAGAGTGGGGAGAGAGAGAGAGAGAGAGGGGGGGGGGAGAGAGAGAGGGGGAGAGAGAGGGGAGAGAGCGACAGGGGGGGAGAGAGAGAGAGAGAGGGTGAGAGAGAGAGAGAGAGAGAGGGGGGAGAGAGCGAGAGGGGGGGAGAGAGAGAGAGGGTGAGAGAGGAGAGAGAGAGGGGGAGAGAGAGAGAGAGCGAGAGAGAGCGGGGAGAGAGAGAGAGAGAGAGGGGGGGAGAGAGAGAGAGAGGGGGAGAGAGAGAGGGGAGAGAGCGACAGGGGGGAGAGAGAGAGAGAGAGAGGGTGAGAGAGAGAGAGAGGCAGGGGGGTCATTAATAATGTGTGCTGGTTGGATAATTATTGAATGCTTCAGGATCACTTTTATTCTAAGTGTATGTCATTTGTTGGCCAGTGATTTCGTGTGCTCCAGTCATCTCTACCTTTCCTGTATGTAATTTGATTTGATTTGATTCCCACGGATATGAATTCTAAATTAACGATCAGCTGCTCATCATTAGCCTACTATTATAATAACATTAGATTATGATTATGATCATCATTACTATTACAATTGGCTCGCAAGAAGTGGTTTGAACAGTCTTGGTGATCAAATCAAAGCGACCCGACCCGAGCAAAAAGACACTATAAGCTCTAAAAGCCATTGTGATTTCGATTGGAAACGCACGCGCGGCCCGGCTACACCTACGCCACCGTCCTCAGAGCCAGACAGGCCCCAGCCAGCCAGACCACACTTGTAAATGGAAGGATGGGGGAGGGGGAGGGGAGGGGGGAGGGGGGAGGGGAGGGGGGGGGGGGCAAGGTCAGTGTCAATAGCTGCTTTGTTATTTTAGAGGAGGACTTAAGTCCCCCCCCCCCCCCCGCTCCACGACACTACCCCTCTGCCCCCCCCCCCCCCCCCCGCTCCGCGGCACTACCCCTCTGCTCAACCCCCGCTCCGCGGCACTACCCCTCTGCTGGATTGGCCGTGTGTTGAGGCAGAGCTCCGGATGGGCTGCAGCAGATGGCAGAAGTGAGGATTTGTTGTGAGATGCTTTCCGGCGGCGTTGTGTTGTGTTGTGTTGACAAGCCTCCACACAGAGCTGAACGCCTGGCCTGCATGCAGCCCTCCAGGACCACCCGGCTTGACTCCCAGCTCTCATAAAAGCACATTCCCCCTCGCCCTCACTCTCTCTCTCTCTCTCTCTCTCTCTCTCTCTCTCTCTCTCTCCCTCTGCCTCCCTCGCCCTCTCTCTCTCTCTCTCCCTCTCTCTCCCTCTGCCTCCCGTGCGTCACCACGCTGGTGTTAAGTCGCCGATGATGAATCCAAGGCTCCTGAAATACAAATGCATCCTCCGACTCTATTTACCTTTGCCTGGTCATGGCAGTCACCACCACCATCATCATCATCATCATCATCATCATCATCGTCAGCAACACTATCATCATATTATGCCATGTCGTGTTGTGCCGTGTCATATCATGCATATTAGATCATGTCAAGTTAGTAATGTCATCGTGTCACATCAAAAACACATCACGTCAAGTCAAGACACAACCATGTCATGATGTTACATTTTCTCATGTCATGTCATGTGACATGACATGACATGTCATGACATGTCATGTCATGTCATGTCATGTCATGTCATGTCATGTCATGACATGTCATGTCATGACATGACATGACATGACATGACATGTCATGTCATGTCATGTCATGTCATGACAGGGGTCATGTTAGGGGTCCTTGTCGTGAAAAGTTTGTGAAGCACAGAGCTAGATTGTTTGCCTTGTATTGCATGTTTGTTTATATAAGTTAGGGTCATGGCTGAGGGCTGCCGGTTAGGCTGCAGAATAGTTTGATTGTTTGCCTTGCTAAATTCTGCTCTTGTCTACGCTGTGTTTTTCTTGCTTTCGTTCCATTTCTCTTCTCCCTTGTTCAGTTTCTGTTTATTGATTGTGTTTAATGAGCTAGCTTGCTATTTTATGTGAAGCCATTTGAGACTTGCCGGCTGTGAATTAGGGCTATAATAATAGTGACGTGACGTGGCGTGACGTGGCGTGGCGTGCCGTGGCGTGGCGTGGCGTGGCGTCACGTCACGTCACGTCTTGTCTTATCACGTCACGTCTTGTCATGTCATGTCATGTCATGTCATGTCACGTCACGTCTTGTCTTATCACGTCACTTCACTTCACGTCATGTCTTGTCATGTCATGTCACATCATATTATATCATGTCATATTATGTCACGCCATGTCACGTAATGATGTCATGTTACATCTATCACATCACATCACGTCACATTATCATGTCTAATTATCATCATTCCTTCTCTTCCTCAACATCATCTCATCACCAGGAGCAGCATCTTTGAATGTTATATCCCCTCTGCACCTCGACCTTTGACCTTTGACTCCCCTCACAGTCAGGCTAAACCACTGACTGCCTCTGTTTAGTCTCCACCCTCTTGGACTAGTTGGTGATCCAAATTAAGGTCAACATCAGATGCATGTCAGAAGCAGGGAACAAAGACATGGAGTCGGCCTGCAATTTATTTCCCCATTATTGACAACCTGCATCATAAATACGCAGGCCAGAGTCATCTGTACAAGCTCAGCACGGCCTCTTTGAACCCGAATCCCTCAAGCCTTCAGTCAGAAACACAGCAGAAGGCCTCGCTAAGTGGAGCGCTGTCAGCGACCGCACAATGCTAGGATTCACTTCAAATACAAGAAGAATAGGGAACCGGGGAGATGCACATGTGCGGAGAAGCTGAGTCTTTCATAAAGCAAAAGCAAGAGAAAAAAAAAGAAGAAGAGGAAAGACATAAAAGCTGAATATGTCCCGGCATATGGTTGCCAGATTTGTAGCATATTTCCGATGATACAAATACAACCTTTCCTGGTTTTTGAGTGAGGGAGGCTAAATGGGAGGGGGGTAACGATGTGAGGGGGTCTGTTTCATTTCAGACTGCTAAGAGGCGGGTGGTGTGTTCTCGTGCGCGTGTGTGTGTGTGTGTGTGTGTGTGTGTGTGTGTGTGTGTGTGTGTGTGTGTGTGTGTGTGTGTGTGTGTGTGTGTGTGTGTGTGTGTGTGTGTGTGTGTGTGTGTGTGTGTGTGCACGTGCGCGTGCGCGTGTGTGTGTGTGTGTGTGTGTGTGTGTGCTGACGAACAGCTCCATTGGCAGTGATACACACAACTTTGAATCCGATGCACATTTGTTAGTGGAAGTGCGGCGCAGAGATCACTTGTGTCAGACAGACATTAGGCTGTGTAAGCAGGGCTGCTTATATGAAACCTTGGGTATTTGTTGACGTTAGCCGCAGTAATGATTTATGAGGTAGAGTGAAGGGAGCAAGTGATCACAGTGTTTTAGTCTACTTTGTGTTCTGCATCGCCTGCCAAAAGAGACAGATAATAAAACAACATTTATTATTATTAAACAACATTGAGTTCTCAAATTGCATTTACACAGGCATAAAATATTTGACTTCTTTACATTTTTGAGGTGAAGTTCATGGTTGCCTACACAGGGAGAAAGCGTATGGAATCTATTTTTTGCCCCCCCCCTCTGTGGAAAGCATGAAAACATCACACTATAGCGTCAGCTTTCTGTCCCAGGCTGGTCGCCAGAATAAAACGTTAGCATTGTACGTTTCTGCGGCCCATAGATATGTAATGTCAGTGTTTCTGAACCCAAAAATGCATAAACATTTCTAGATACAGGTTTAAATACGTATTAATGTACGCGTTCAATGATATAGACTAGAGTGTGCGATTGAAATAGCACGCGGGAAATCATAAGGCCTTGTGGTTGATGTGGATGGAGGGCCGTAAACATGCTTTCCTGTGGGAGGCCAGGGTTCACGTCCCACCGTGTTCAATGTCTACATTTCAACCATAAGTCACATTTAACGTTTTTGACCAAACCTTAACCAAGTTGATTTACCTCCCTAAACATAACCAAAGTTGTTTTCCTTAAACATTCTGTAACCAAAGTTGTTAAAGTTGTTTTATTGGCATTTAACATTGGAAAGGCGGCGACGTTTTCAAATAAAAACAAATTTCCACCTTCAAATTAACGTTGAGATTCTACTAGTATGGTTTGCAGAAACGTAAAATTCCAACGTTTTAGAAGCCTAAAATCACGTTTTGTTTCAAATTTACTTTGAGATTAAATGTTGCTTTCATTATGCTGATTGGCTTGTCTGTCCTTGTGTAAAATGAAGCCCAAGATGTATCCCTCCTTCTCGATACATCACACGCAGCACTACAGCCACATTCATATGCACGCGGCAGGCATAAACATGCACACTGACCCACACACACCTCTCACGCCTCTCTCAACCCCACAATTCCACTAATTACATGAGATAACATTGGGGTTTTAAGGGAATTTAGACGCTTTATTTTCCGGCATTTATGAGTGTGAGAAAGGTGTGTTTTATAGCCAGGCTCGCCTGAGCAGAAAACAACTACAACGCCAAATGGGATAAAAACCTAATGGCACCCAATAACCAGAGCATCAATGAAAATAACTTTTGAACAGTTCCAGGTAACACACCTCGCTGTCTTAGTTTAGCTGTGGTGGATGTGGATTGGGGCAGCAGTTACGGTAATCTCTGTGTGTGTGTGTGTGTGTGCGTGTGTGTGTGTGTGTGTGTGTGTGTGTGTGTGTGTGTGTGTGTGTGTGTGTGTGTGTGCGCGTGTGCATGTGCGTGTGTGTGTGTGTGTGTGTGTGTGTGTGTGTGTGTGTGTGTTTGCCTTTTCACGCCCACTGGTTTAACTTAATATCTCATTATGAGACTAGGTTCTGAGGTCAGCTGAGCCGGCGATGAGAAATATGAAGGCCTTGTATGGAATAAGCGAGGAGAAAAATCTGTAAGACAGACGGGACACACACAAACTCTTTTATGTGATGTTCTATGGCCAGGCACT
>NC_139626.1:37931177-37938677 GCF_964638095.1 Poromitra crassiceps | reverse complement strand
TGTGTGTGTGTGTGAGTGTGTGGGGAGAAAGTGGAAAAGTGAGGCGGTGTTTCCTATTATTGCAGGATGGCGGTTGACAAACAGGGTCCAGTAAACCCCCCCCCCCCCCCCCACGCCGTCCCGTTCCCCTCACCCCACTAAACCCCACTACACGAGGCACAGAGGAGTGGAATTTGGATGGTGGCAGTGCTGATGACGAGAAATATGAGAGAGAGGAAGGCACAGTATGCTGTTATTCCACGCAGTGTCATCGTGACCCAGGGGCAGGCGCACACACACACACACACATATACACACACACACGCATGCACATGCACACACACACACACACACACGCACACACACACACACACACACACACACACACACACACACACACACACACACACACACACGCACACACACACACGCACTGACAATCACACATGTAGACACAGACATCCACACAACCACACTGAGAAACACACATGAAGTTTTGGCACTCATACATAATCAAACACACACACACACATAATCAAACACACACACACACACACACACACACACGCACACACACACAAACACACACGCACGCACACACACACACACACACACACACACAAACACACACGCATGCACACACACATTCACAAGCTATTGTATTGTCACTGCTCATCTCTTCTGGAAATATTTGTAGTGGTGCTGCCAAAAGTGGAAGTGGATGAGAGCAGCCTGTTCGAATAGCCACTGTGCGCTCGTAAAAGCCTGCACGTATTCCAGCGCAGGTGATGACACGGAGGGGTCAAAGGTCAGCCTGAGGCCTCGGGTTCAAACAAGCTGATCGGCATGCGACATGCTCACAACGTTTATTCGAGAGAGACTGGCTCTCATCTCTGTCGTCACCTTTCTCTCCCCGTATTTCCTGTCCTTCTCCTCTGATCACTCTTACTGTAAATTAATTTGAATTGAGTAAAAAAAAAAAAAGGGGGGGGGGGGGTAAAAAGGAATAGTTCACCCCAGAATGAAAATTCAGTCATCCCTATAGGTCAAAACTTGTAGATAAGCTCCAGCTCCGCCTTCTCCCAAACTACTGAAGTTAACAGAGACATCTTTTTACAGCGCCAACAAAGCTTGACATGGCCGTCCAATTCCTCCCTGCAGCTTGTGCAGCATAATCCAAGTGTTTTGCAGCCAAAAGATTACACTCGACTCTGCGTCCAAAAATCCAGTATGAAGCTCATCTAACAGTCCTCGCCCAACATTTATGTTCTCGGCGCTGCAAGAAGATGCTCCTGTTAACTTCATCGGTTTCGTCAGAAGGCTGACATGGAGCTGTGTTTACGGACGGGTACTGACATGGGGCTGCCTATGCTATGTAGGGATGTACCCGAATCCCAGCTCGTTAAGTGCGAAAGCACAAATAATGTGATGGAAACACATTCGTTCTTCTACCCGAAGCTGCTTGTTATTATTGGGAGGATGCCCCCCATGTGGGGGGGGGGGATTGACATGTCTGTAACTGTGCGTTAGCCATTATGTTTCTTCAAATCGATTCATATCATTGTGGAGATAAAAATGTCCATTCTGTTCGCAACATAGGACTTTTCAACTAGGATTTCAGGATAGGATTTCAACTAGTTGTTTCATTTACTACACATTATTGAAAAGTGATTGCTACATTGTATTCGCCCCCACCGAGGCAGCGCAAAGCAGGCAACGGGCTGAGAGCTGACCGTTCTCGGCTATCACTCAAGGAAACTCTTGCATCGAGGAGGAGGTGTCATGTGTGGGAGCTAGCAAGAAACAAGTGTAAGCCCACGCCGCAGTGGAGTGGCCATTCAGCTTGATGGCACCATGCCCCCCCATCTCCACATCATCCTAGCCACTCCCCCTACCCACCCCTCAAATGCTGACTGTCCTTACCACATTCCCATCCTTGTTACGACCCCTTTTCACTAAACGTCCCTGAGTGACTGACTGACTGAGTGTCCTGACTTTGCCATCACCTGACCCCGGCAAGGCCTGCTGGCCCATCGCCGTGGGAAAAAGCCTGGTACACAAAAATGAAGCGTAGAACCTATAGTCTTTAGCTGTAGCCTATGTGCGTACTTTCCTCCTTTAAATATATTTGGGGGGGTGGGGGGGTGGGGGTGGGGTTGGGGGGGTCAATGTTTTACCTTGTATTTCAGTCAATATTCCGGTTTTCTATCTGAATACAGATAGAGAGACAGATACTGACGTCTCTGCATAAATAATAAATAATAATGCATTTTATTTATACTGAACCTTTCATTCACAGAGAATCTCAGAGTGCTACTACAGAGTTAAAAACATAACAACAGACAATACAATTGAACTGACAATAGTTCAAGGTTAGCACGAGAAAGCCTTCCTAAATCAAATGGTCCAGGCTGTCCGTGACACGTGGGCTCTTGGCGCTCTAATAGACTCTCTGATGGAGGCGCTGCTTGACAGGAGCATGACGACATGCTGTTTACTGGCTGCTGATGGGGAATGTACAGTATGTGTGCAATCAAGGAAGCTATTGATTGAGCCCATTATGCTCTGATTAGCCCAGCAGCCATTCACTCCCTCCCAGCTGGGCTAGTCTATTGTGAGACGGGAGACAATAAAACAGGCCCATCTCCACTTCCTCGCCTCCTCCTATCTCTCCTGCCTTCCTCCCCTGTCTCCTTCTCTTTCTCCTTCTCTACTTCTTCTTCCATGTTCCTTCCCTTCCTCGCTAATCGGAAATGGCGGGGTCTTTGCTTTCTCTTTGGTGTGTATACAGTATAGTGTATGTGAGAGAGTGATGAGCATTGGTAGTCTCACACCTGCGGCCGTGGCAGATATATCCTGTTTGGAAAGGGAGCGGAGGCCTCATCACAACTAACCCTCCACACAAACGCCCCCCCCCCACCGCCCCCGCCCCCCTCTCTGCTAAACCAGGAAGTGTGCACAGGAAACAGCTGTCCCCTGCATCCGCCCGCTCGCCCCCTGGCCAGGTGCATCCTGGGAACTGAGCGACCGTCGACGTGCGCCCGACGCTCTCCGAGGGGGGGCGTGCGTTACAGTAATCGGGGGCAGCCACGCATACGCTATCGAAGATTAAAAATAAGTCCCACGCCGGCCGTTATACACTGTATCACAGCACTTGATCCACTTGACTCGCAAATGATCTTTGTCACTAAGTGCAATCTAAGTAGGTTGAATTGAATCTGTTAAGTGGATATACTTGTCCGGAATCCGGATCTCCTCGAATTAAATCTCAACAGCTGCATTCATGTGCAGTTTCTGCACTCCAGATCATCATAGGATACAGACATTGGTCATTGGTTAGTTTAACTGTCATTCTTAGCCAACATTTTGAGTGATAGGCTAAGGATTTTCACGCGTGTCAGGTTTTTGTACTGGGCCGGCGCTTACCGAGCAAGCCAACACCATTTCAAGGCCGTCTTGGCTGTAAGTGAGAGAATAATGGACAGGTGCAGAAGCTCAATGCGAGCACATGGGAAATGTTTGTTAATGCAGACTTGTTGATGTGGCGTCAGGATTAAATGTTGGATTCTGAAGAGATATTGTGGACCGAAAGCATGAACCATCGATATTGACTGTTTTGACATGTTTATGTTTGAGATGTTTATGCATGTATAGGTGTATTATGTCTGTGGGCCATTTTGACGGTCCCTCTACACAACAACCACTTGCATTCATCAAGGTTTGCAGGGACCTGCGAGGGGGAGAGATAGTGGGGTTCAGGAGGCAGATACCAGCCAGAGGTACTTCCAGGTAAGCGCTAAAAAGCCTTCACTACTAAGCTGTCATGCTGATGCTAACATTAGCCCAAACCAAACGTTTCAGTTTATGATGGCCGGTTTTTGGTATAAGGTTAAAGTTTAACTGTGAATGAATACCCTAGCCATATAGACCAATGAAGCCGAAGTAGTAGGATAATAGATCAGAAACACATTCAAATACCCCACCCCACCTTAACACCTGGAAAATGTAGGTTAAGAGAGTGTCGTTCTTCAAATTTAAATGTGTGAAACTGATCTGATATTTTAATTTCTCTCTAAACAATTAAAACAAATCTGATTTGGTCCCGTTTATGGTGTTCTAACAACACATCATGTCCTCCCACTGCATTTCCACAAATATTTTCCCTCATAATTGGAGGCCTGACACCTGTATTCTGAACAGGCACCTGCAGAGCGCTGATCAAGTGGATCAGGTCCATGCTGTAGGTGGTCCAGCGTGTGGATCAGGTCCATGCTGAAGGTGGTCCAGCGTGAAACCCAGCCCTCATGCTTCATCCTACATACCACTCATAAATCACAACTCTTCTTCTTCTTCTTCTTCTGTTCTTCCTCGTTGTTTCTGTCTGAAGCTGGATGGCCGGCCTCCAGGACAATCAGGAAAAACAAACAAAAGCCAGCATCTGTTGCAGTGGAAAGAGAGAGAGGCAGAGAGAGAGTGAGAGAGAGAGAGAGAGAGTGAGTGAGAGAGAGAGAGAGAGAGAGAGAGAGAGAGAGAGAGAGAGAGAGAGAGAGAGAGAGAGAGCGGCGGTCCTGGCTGTTGCTCACAGCTTTGTTTGTCACTTTCTCCATGAAATGCTCTGTGAATATTGCCTCAAACAATTAGGTTCCAGTGATCCCTATCGCCCTGCACACAATAGTGTTTACATGATGTGGAGGAAGCGTGGCCATGGAGCCCAATTTAGGAGTGTGTGTGTGTGTGTGTGTGTGTGTGTGTGTCTGTGTGTGTGTGTGTGTGTGTGTGTGTGTGTGTGTGTGTGTTGCTGCATGTTCGTATGATTTCCATGACTCTATGCTCATACAATCCCCTTTAGATGTGAAGAAATATGATGCCAAAAACAAGATGCCATATAAAATAGTGCTTTGGAGGAGTGAGAAAGTGTTTTGGTTCGGTGGTATAGGGCAGAAGAAAACAGTTCATTCAACAACACTCGTCATAGATTTAACCATTTATTGCACAAAATGGAAATACAGTTATGTTTGGCGCTTGGTGCTGATGGCTCCGCTCTATACAGAAGATGCTCCCTGAATCAGCCCAGCAGCATGCTAAGCTGAACAACAGGGAGCGCAATGCAGAATCCCCCATGGGTATACAAGATTCGAGATTCAAGATTCATTTAATCACCATAGAGAATAAACAGGGTGAGCCCAACCAAGAAATTGAATACATGTTTAACCTTTGAGCCATGCAGCTAGAAAGGTGGAGGTTGGGGTGGTACTGTATGTGGCAGCATTTAGAGTTAGCAAAGACCATGTAGAACGCAGCCATATTTGAATGGACCGTCTTGTTGTGAGAATGGATGTGATTGGTGAATGATTAAACGCTGATCCAATGAGCAGGTGTCAGCTGATTACAGCTGGGGCGTAGCTTATGACTTCCGTGTCTTGCATGAACTTACACAATGCTTTTTCTTTATTTATTTATTATTTTGCCTGGTAAATATATACTGTAAGTAATGAACAGTCTCTAACTTTTGGATGCAGGCTGCTACTATCATATTCATAATTTTGTTCATAACCCATCATTTAAAAGAGCTGCTGTTCTATGGGATTTCATATTTCAGTTCTTCTAAAGCTTCCATTTTCTGCAGGCCTTTCTCTCCAGGGAGATCAATGTTGATTCTGCAGGTACGTGGGCCACACACACACACACACACACACACACACACACACACACACACACACACGCACGCACGCACGCACACACACACACACGCACGCATACATACATACACACACACACACACACACACACACACATGCACACGCACACACACTTCGACCAACGCTCCCCTATCAGCGCGTCACGTATTGAGCGGGGTGTTTTGAGGCAGCCTGGAGGAGGGTGTGACAGCACCACTCTGAGATTAGAAACAATCCTCTGTTGATTTCTTCCTCAATCAAGGGAGAAGTGGAAGCAGTCTGTTATCAATTTTTTCTATTATTACTGCAGTCTGTTATGTTTGTTTCTGTTATTACTGTATTATTACTGTAGTCTGTTATCGTTTGTTTCCATTATTACTGTATTATTACTGTAGGCTGTTATGTTTGTTTCTATTATTACTGTATTCATCAGTCTGTTATCCTTTGTTTCTATTATTACTGTATTATTACTGTAGTCTGTTATCATTTGTTTCTATTATTACTGTATTATTACTGTAGTATGTTATCATTTATTTCTATTATTACTGTATTCATCAGTCTGTTATCGTTTGTTTCTATTATTACTGTATTATTACTGTAGTCTGTTATAATTTCTTTCTATTATTACTGTATTATTACTGTAGGCTGTTATGTTTGTTTCTATTATTACTGTATTCATCAGTCTGTTATCCTTTGTTTCTATTATTACTGTATTATTACTGTAGTCTGTTATCATTTGTTTCTATTATTACTGTATTATTACTGTAGTCTGTTATCATTTCTTTCTATTATTACTGTATTCATCAGTCTGTTATCATTTGTTTCTATTATTACTGTATTATTACTGTAGTCTGTTATCATTTCTTTCTATTATTACTGTATTATTACTGTAGGCTGTTATGTTTGTTTCTATTATTACTGTATTCATCAGTCTGTTATCCTTTGTTTCTATTATTACTGTATTATTACTGTAGTCTGTTATCATTTGTTTCTATTATTACTGTATTATTACTGTAGTCTGTTATCATTTCTTTCTATTATTACTGTATTCATCAGTCTGTTATCATTTGTTTCTATTATTACTGTATTATTACTGTAGTCTGTTATCATTTCTTTCTATTATTACTGTATTATTACTGTAGGCTGTTATGTTTGTTTCTATTATTACTGTATTCATCAGTCTGTTATCCTTTGTTTCTATTATTACTGTATTATTACTGTAGTCTGTTATCATTTGTTTCTATTATTACTGTATTATTACTGTAGTCTGTTATCATTTCTTTCTATTATTACTGTATTCATCAGTCTGTTATCGTTTGTTTCTATTATTACTGTATTATTACTGTAGTCTGTTATCATTTGTTTCTATTATTACTGTATTATTACTGTAGTCTGTTATGTTTGTTTCTATTATTACTGTATTCATCTGTCTGTTATCGTTTGTTTCTATTATTACTGTATTATCACTGTAGTCTGTTATGCTTGTTTCTATTATTGCTGTATTATTACGTAGTCTGTTATTGTTTGTTTCTATTATTACTGTATTCCTCAGTCTGTTGTCATTTTTCTATTATTACTTTATTATTACTGTAGTCTGTTATCATCTGTTTCTATTATTACTGTATTATTACTGTAGTCTGTTATCATTTGTTTCTATTATTACTTTATTATTACTGTAGTCTGTTATCATTTGTTTCTAGTATTGCTGTATTATTACTGTAGTCTGTTATGTTTGTTTCTATTATTACTGTATTATTACTGTAGTCTGTTATGTTTGTTTCTAGTATTGCTGTATTATTACTGTAGTCTGTTGTTTGTTTCTATTATTGCTGTATTATTACTG
>NC_139626.1:37921177-37926177 GCF_964638095.1 Poromitra crassiceps | reverse complement strand
TTAAGTGAGGTAGAGTAGCAACATATTGCGTAATCTGCAGGAGTGTGGAAGTAAGCGAGAGGAAGTAGAGGACTATCAGGCGCTCTTATGCCCGAGGCACACAAGCTCGGCTAGGAGGTCTGCAGAGGTCTTAGGACGAGCTGCAGGTGGGACACGCACACACTCTCTGTGCAGAATACCCACCACACTCACAATCTGTTACACACACCGGGGAAGAGGGGCCGAAGAGAGTCTTGGCGCTGAGAGAGTCTCCCCAAGAGACCCCAGCATCATGATGGAGAAGTTGAACCCCACCGGCCCACCTGCTTCGCCCCCCGACCTCCCTCGCCCCCCCTCCTCCGCCTCTTCCTCCTCTTCCTCTCCTTCCTATGCCTCCATGGAGCGATGCAGTCCCTTCCAGAGCCGACCGTCAACCTCTCCGGACGCCATCGTCGCCATGAGCCCGCGTCCCACTAAGAAGACGGGGAGGAAGGGGGACATGGATGTCCTTACTGCCAGTTCGCTTCAGACTCCCATCGCCACCATGAGGACCACGGCACAGGCCAATCGCTGTGCGGAGACGGCTGCCGCACCTAAGCCTGTTGTCCTGGAGACGGAGGAGGAGAGGCGAGGAGGGCCGACCACCAATGGGTCCCCGATGCTCGCCTCGCCGCCTCCTCTCCTCCCGGCACCGGCCGTGGACTCCAAGGTCTCCCCTCGCGCCCCTCCACCATCCACCGCTTCTTTCCCTTCATCCTCATCCTCTGCTTCCACGGCTCCTCTTCCTCCCCACATTCCGGTCATCAGCCTCGGTCACAGCAAGCCCCCTCTCCCGCTCCCCAACACCCCTTTGACCGCCCTGCACCCGATTCCTAACCTCCTGCATGGGCCCCACGGGGACCTCCGCCTCACCCAGCTCACCTGTCTGTCAGCGGCTGGAGGTCCTGGTGGCCCTGGAGCTCCCGGAGGCCCCTTAGCTCCTTCCCCAGGGCCGCTGCTGCCTCATCAGTACCTGCCTGCACACCCCTTCTTCACCAGGTGAGAACTGTTTATTTGGATCTCCAATTAGTCTCCCACCACCTATATCCAATAAGGGGGAGGAGAGGTTGGCTGTTATTAAGTCCTTATTAACGTGTCACATCATCAGACATCTGCTCAAACTTAGGGGACAGTCAACGATTTATGCAGGTTGCGTTTGAACCTTGTAAAAAAAACAATTCCATGAAATTCTGTGGATTCCATGAAAATTATAGGTGACGCTAACTTAATATATCAAATAAAAGGCAGAAATATCCCACAACCCCACTACATCTTCAGCAGGTGAGAGGATGTGGAGCACTATGCTGTGAAAACATGGCTTCCTGAGATGGTTAGATGTCACTAGTCATGGTGTTGCCAAGTTTCTGTTTCATGTGAAACTTTAACTGCTGGTTTTTCATGACTTCCCATTATGATTGATAGTGGTTATGCTGCTGCACGGTTATGGGACGGAGTTGTGAAATCCACAGCAGGATATGTGCTGTTAGGCGGATCTCGCGTTTCTCATGCAACGTGTTAGAGACACCGTACACCTGGTTGCATGATGAACGAGTCACCCAATGCTCTACACATCTAACAACAGTTGTCTGCTGAATTTAAATATTAATAAGTTTGTATGTCTCAGGAATTTAATTATTTAATTTGTGGAAATATGCAATATGATGAGAGAAATAGTGTATCTAGCCTGGGTCTAGACCTTGTATGTAAAGAAAATAAATCTTATCTTCCACAATGATCATTAAAATGATTACTGTAGCGGAATACCCATCCCACTTAGTCAGGCCTCGCTCACAGAGTTGGCATGCAGCCTCTCCTCTCTCTCCCCAGAGGGTTTTCTTAGTTCACTTCCTTGGCTGATTCCAACTCTGCTCAGCTGTGCTCCTCCACTCAGGTGAGCTCCATCAGTAGCTAATGAATGAAGCTCTCCGTGGTGCTGAACCTGTGTTCACTCATTTTGGCCACTAATGATCAATTTTGCCCATTTAGTCTGCCTTAATTTAGCTAATTCAAAAATCCGGCTCCGTTAGGTCGCCAGCGGGGGTGCTCTTTACACTTCCAGAAAAAATCTGTGCGAATACCTGGCGACATATTTAATCGTTCAAATCTGGCTGGGTGGTTAATACCCCTAAGCCATTTTTCTGTGGTGTGACAAACTTAAAACACATATTTACCTTTGGTTCCCAGGGACTTTAATTGCAACCAATTTTTGTACGGTTGTGAGCATAATATAGCATATAGCAGTATCAATTCAGCTGGGGAAAAAAGGGCTAACAGAATGTTAAAGCGCACGTGGAGTTGTCAACTCTTGGCTTACCTTCTCTCATGAACAGAGCCATTCATTTGCAGCCGTTATCAAAGTCCCAGTATCAAGCCACAGTGCTGCGGAGGAGCAGGTATCAAGCCACAGTGCTGCAGAGGAGCAGGTATCAAGCCACAGTGCTGCGGAGGAGCAGGTATCAAGCCACAGTGCTGCGGAGGAGCAGGTATCAAGCCACAGTGCTGCGGAGGAGCAGGCATCAAGCCACAGTGCTGCGGAGGAGCAGGTATCAAGCCACAGTGCTGCGGAGGAGCAGGTATCAAGCCACAGTGCTGCGGAGGAGCAGGTATCAAGCCACAGTGCTGCGGAGGAGCAGGTATCAAGCCACAGTGCTGCGCAGGAGCAGCCAGCAAGCACGTAAGAAGTGGGACTTTTTTGCGATGGCTGTGTCTGTAGCTTCCTCATCTGTCATGGAGATCTGGGAATAAGATTTCCTCCCCTCCTCTCTCAGCTGTGTTTGTAGCAGGAAACATTGATCTATTTCCTCCACCCGAAAGAAGAATCAGCGAGTAAGAGGCTTAATGAGACTGGGCTGAAACCCTGCATGCACACTCAATCAACGCCACCGGCATAATCACACCACACTTAATGGTTTCCACCATCTTCCTGCTGGCGCCATCCATTCTCTGAGATTGCTTTCCGTTCTGAGTCAATTCAGAGGCGATTGTGCGAGCTGTGATAGCCTAACACATCATTCAATTGGTTTTATATTTAGCTGTATTTAGTAGTCTGATGATTTGTGTGCGCGGTTACAAAAGTGTTTCTAACACATTTCTCTCTCTGTCTGGCTCTGCAGTTCTTACCTGGGTCCCTCGGGTAGCTATGGGGTCTTCAACAACAGCCGAATCAAGAGAAGACCCTCCTCACACTTTGAGATGGAGCTCAACGATTGTGAGTTAGTTTCTATGTGTCCAAATTAGATATTAGGTTTACAGTATGTTTCAATATTTGGAAGTATGTTTCTGAAAACGCTGTGAGAGAGGTTTATTATAGTTTACCATTTTCTACGTGTGTGTGTGTGTGTGTGTGTGTGTGTGTGTGTGTGTGTGTGTGTGTGTGTGTGTGTGTGTGTGTGTGTGTGTGTGGCAGGTCCTCCTCAGAAGCTTGCGCGTCGTGTGTTCACCAACAGCCGCGAGCGCTGGCGCCAGCAGAACGTGAACGGGGCTTTCTCGGAGCTGAGGAAACTCATCCCCACGCACCCTCCCGACAAGAAGCTCAGCAAGAACGAGATCCTCCGCCTGGCCATGAAGTACATCAACTTCCTGGTCACGCTCCTCAACGACCAGGCCCAGGACAAGACCAGGACCTCGGCCGTCGACGAGGCCGAGGAGGAGGGCCCCGTGCGCGGGTCGGACGGCCGCGATCTGAACCTGCTCTTCCAGTGCGACACACCTCCTCCGCCCCATCGCGCCCCACAGGCTTCGGCGACGGCCCTCAGAGACAGAGACTCCACCGATTCGGTCATCGCCCTGGCCAATTCCCCGGCAACATCTAGTAGTTGCTATGGCGACACGGACAGCGAGGAGAGCTTCGGGGCTAAGACCTCGTTGGTGACCCGTGGCATTCTGGGAAAGGTCAAGGGTCAGATAAGGATGGTGGCAGCCACAAATGATGAGCGATGACACCAAAAGACATCACAACAAAGCGGCGTGCGACCAAGGGGAGTTTAAATGTCAAAATGACAGACAGGAAAGGATGCACAATAGTCGTGACTCGTGAGATAGCAGAGACAACAGAGTCTGCAACGCAACACTGCAAGATCAGTAGTGTGAAGAAGAGATGGACTTTTAGTGGCATTTTGTAGATTGAACTGTTTTCTCCTTTTCCAGTGATGTGCAAAACTGAGTTCCAGGGGAATATAGTATTCTAGAGGCGGGAATCATCACAAAAATATTGAAACATGTTTTATATCAAAATGAGGACATTGTGTTCATTTGTTAGGTGTTATACCTCTCTCTGCAACAATGTGAATCAGCACCATCAATGAATTTTGCAGAACCGGTTCTTGTAAATCTAAGCGGGCGTTGTCTCATGCTGGATTTACATACGCATAAAATATCTTATTTTAAAGCTATAGTGCACAACTTTTGAACATACCACAGCCATGAAATGTACACAATGCATAACCATAGCAAACATAGTAGAGAGTAGAACGCGAATGACCCTTGTTGGTGTGCTGTGATTGGCTAGTTGCGATCTAGCTAACCCTGAGTGGTTTGATCCAGACCGGCTCAGTTTAAAAAATAAGTAAAAATAAATACCAAGGGGCGGGAATATCACCCCCAGACACCAGATTTACAATTGTACTGAGAAATAGAGAGACTTATGTGGTGCATTGTGGGAACTCATTTGGCAATGGCTTGAATGTAACAAGACGCCTAAATGATTTACTGTATAATGTAAAAGTTGCTCATTATAGTTTTAAATGCATCTTCATACCTTTTCTCTTCTCTTGCTAAAATAGGGAAAGAAATAGGAACCGTTGATTTCTCTGTCTCTTCTCAGCCATAAAAAAAATATGAGATCTCTCACACAAATCGTTTCAACCTTGATATTCTGTCCCTGTGTCAATGCAGCCTTAGACGTTTACATGTAAATAATAATGAGTAGAAGGACAGACAGTGATGGTGCCTCAGAGTGCCATAACAGTCTATATTGTGCCTGC
>NC_139626.1:37906177-37918677 GCF_964638095.1 Poromitra crassiceps | reverse complement strand
CAGTAGCCCTGCGCCAGAGGACAAAAAAGTTCTGTCATTTCCTGATTAGTGAAAGTTTGTGTAATGGCAGAATTGTATTATGAAATCAGATCTAATCTTAATTCATGCACTTGACGTTTATTCTCAAGTCCGCTGTGGAGCCTACAAATGGCTTTTTGGAGACATTTTAACAAAACCTATTTGGACTCATTGCTAGCAGCAACATAAGCTTACAACAGAGCTCGCTGTTTCAACTGACAGCTGACTTGGGAGTCAATATTCTCAATATAGGTATGTAAGAGACAAATTACAAATAGGTCCAATTAGGATGCTATAGGGAGTAAAGTAAACCCATCCAAAATGAGCTATGGGTTTATTTGTGAAATAAAGTGTAACCACCGTTTAAGTTGATAGAAATCTTTGAGATAGAGGTCTGACATGCATGTAAATGAGAGCACTAATGTAGTTTACAGATGTAGGTTATATGAAAACAGGGTATTTTCAAGGAAATACAAGGTCAAACATGTACGGTGTGTTTATGTTGGTGGGCCCTTATAGTGATTTCCAACTGGAATTAAGTTTCCAAACCTTTGCATATACAACTGCATCACTGCATGGGGTGTCTGTGGAGCAGGGGGCAGCTCTGTGCGCTCCATCCCCTCCTGAGTCCTGATACAGGAGGCCCAGCAGCAGGGTGATGCTAGCTGGCCGGGACCTAGAGATAATGCCCTCGCCTCCCTCTACCCTCCGTTCCCCCCTTGCCACCAGATCCACGGCCACTCCCACACAGAAATACCAGCTGATGTACTTCATCGTTCAGACAGACCTGGACTAAATGTGTGCTCCAATGGAGTGATGGTACCGACAGGTTCTAAAGCAGCCTCTGCTTGCTGAAGATTAGCTCAACCAGAACTTGAGTACAATTGCCCCCCCCATCCCCTCTCCCCCATTGGACAGCTTTCACATTACAAAATGTCTTCCGCGCTCGGGAACGGAACGGAACACAACGTTCACACTCATCAAACGTTCCGGACCTGGGATCAGTTTGGGGACAAGTGTGCTCGGGAATGGTACCGGGGCGCCAGTGTGAAAGCACCCTAAATCTCTGCACTGGTAATAAAATAAATGACCAGACAAAGAAACTACATTGCAATTACTTTGTAAATCAATGTTCTTTAATGAAGCAGTAAGGAAGATTACAGTATCAGGTGAGACAAGGTGCTGAGTACATACATTCTGTATGCTGTAAATACAAATTCGTATGAGTCAATTTACAAAAAAACAAGTGTGAATTCACTTTGAATATCCTGTTCACACTAAGCAATGACAAGGAAATAAAACAGAAATAATAATCCTTAAATTGTTTAAAGATTTGGCAGAAATATTGATCTATTACTTTCTTAGTGTTAATTATGACTAAACTGCTAATTCCCTGTATACTCTGTACATTCTGTCGGTTTTCATGTAGCTCCAGTTTGTATTGTTATATATAAGAATGATCAATAATAGAATTTGATATCATACATTAATTTGTAGCTCAACAGCAGAGCCGTATAATAGAAGAGTTCCGACATCTCCATTCACTCCAATGGACCAGTTTTTTTCCAGGAAGTAGAAAGTGGAAGTCTTGAGTAAAAGAAGCAGCACTGTCGAGTTGCAGCAAAATAGACAGTTTGTGTTGTACTTTGAAAGGGTTTTTCATCCCTTGAATCAAATTGTACATTATCATCTTTATTTTAGCATGCAAAAGTAGCGCGAGACCCATTCCTGGCTGTTCATTGGCTAATGAGTCTCGCATTTTCTTGTTCATTTAGACCTGAATAACAAGACCTCTGTGAGTACATAATAGGTAAATACTAGGGGTGTCACGATACACTCAGTTCACGATACGATACGTATCACGATACTGGGTTCACGATAACGATACGATACGATACGATTTTAACAATATTTTTTTAAACTTGAATAATGACAATATATGACTGGAAAAGTAGTATTTTATTTGAAATGCACAAATACAAAACATGCTGTTGTGGGAAATTGTTATTACAATAACAACTAGAAAAAACATGAGATTGGAGATAAGGCTTATCTTGAAATAGAATGAGTTACACCGTCACTTAGATTTACTTTGAACTAAAAGGTTTCTCAGCAGTATAAATTCTCATTATGCATCTTCAGTTTTTCTTCAAACTCAAACAACAAGACTTTTCTTAGTCTATTTTTTATGCATCTTCAGTTTTTCCTGTCAAGCAAACAGTTTTGCCAGAAACTCAATTGAATGGTTTCTCTCCTGTATAACTTCTCATGTGTCTCTTCAGAGACTTGTTCAACTGAACTACTTTCCACACATTGAACTTCAACAAACAAAGACGTTTCTTTGTCTACTTTTGAAAAAAAAAAAAAAAAAAAAAAGTTTTTTTTTTTTTTTTTTTTTCCCACGATATGAGATTTCATCTCAACGATACATATCGTGACGTTTTACTATCGCGAAATTTCGTGGGACGATATATTGTGACACCCCTAGTAAATACCAGTGCCCAATTCAGCCTGCCTATTTTTGATGCCTATGCGGAAATTGCATTCTTTCAAATGGCCAGTAGGGGTCGCAGTTTGTGTACCACTCCCCGGGAACATCCATTCAACTCTATGGGAAACGAGCCAACTTCTCTCTCGGTCTATGTCTTAAATAAACACTTTCCAAATTAGTTTATGGTCTGAAAAAACAATTTCAAGTCTTTTTCATGCTCTAAAGCGCTCCGTTTTCCAAATTATAGCCCCATTTCGAGGAAAAAACATTGGATAAGAACAGTAATACTTCCGACCGGTAGAGACAGCAATGTGCCGCAAGGCATCAGGTAGCAAGTAATATTTGAGCAAATTATCAGAAAATAGCGTTACTTTATGATATTTTAATAATGTTAGTAGACACACGTAACTATATAGATACCACACATCTAACGTCCATAACATGGCGGACCATTTAACATTATCTATACCGTTAGATAAAGCCTTAAGCCTTCTCTGTATTCAGACCATTCAGACCATTGGATTCAGCCCAGAAACCGGAGTACGTTATAATGTTATATAGTCACGTTATAAACAACTAACCAACGCTGGGGGTCCGTATGGAAACAGTGTTACTCGAAATGGTTAAAAGTTAAATCAATTTGGTCATTCAGTGCCGTTTTACTGAAATGTAAAGTAAGTAGCGTTAGCCGCTAGCATTAGCCAAAGTAGCTGACTACCCATAATGCATTACGGCGATAAGAGAGACAGGGCAAATTCGGAAACTCCCCCGGCAGCCGCTAGGGGCAGCCGCCCCCTCTCCTCGTACTTCCGTGTAGCATTAATCCATTCAACCAATCAAACGAAATCAAACAATATCCGGAAGTGAGCTTAATTTTGCTGTGTCAAAGTCAATGAGCTCCGTTGGTCCATATGTCAATGGTAAATACACATGCAGAGTGCCACGGTGCCTATGGTGAAAGAAGGTTAAATATGTCTGTGTTGTAAAAGATTACCAGTACTAACATGTAGGAGCCATGTACCAAAATAATTATTTTCCATCGTTTTTGTTTTCAGTGTTCACAACAAATGAATTTGGAACAGCCTTATATTTACCTCTGCCAAGGAAGTTAAGTTTTCGGTGCCGTTTGTCTGTTAGCAGGATTTCAGAAAAACTACTGGGCCGATTTTCATGAACCTTCGTGAAAGGGTGTAGCATGGGCCAAGGAAGGACCTATTACATTTTGGATCTGATCCGACTCACAACATTTGCATATCATAGCAGACTGGACTATTGGTCTTGGCGGAGGTCTGTGCTCTCTGAATGTACTTCTAGTTGGTATACATTTCAGTTACTCATGACCCTCACCAGTTCCTCATTCTGTTTTCAATGCTTTCTCTGCATGATTGAACAGTGATTCCACTCTGTCGTCCACTGTTTCCCCCGCATGTCTTGCAGCTTCATCCATATCTTCAGATGTGCCTTTATGACTGAATTTTCGCCTCCCTACCTCAGTTACCGCCGACCCAGCAGCTGCCCCTACGGCGCCCCCCAGTGCACCTCCCAAAACCACCCCAAGCACCAGACCCAGGAATGCACCCGCTATAACTACCATGGGCACCTTTTTAGCAGCGGTCCCGACCTTCTCCCACACTGAGCTCTCAGCCACCATTTTGACCCCAGCTTTGGCCCCGGATCCCACCTTCCCCCACGCGGGACTCTGGGCCACCTTCTTTGCCCCGGCTCCAATTCCAGCTCCGACCCGCATGGAACTGTCGGCCACCATTTTGGCTCCAGATTTAGCCCCAGATCCTACCTTTCCCCACATGGGACTCTGTGCCAAACTCTTGGCTCCAGAACCAACCCACATGGAACTGTCTGCTACCAATTTGGCCCCAGTTTTAGCACCTGACCCAACCTTTCCCCACACAGGACTTGCTGCCGCCATCTTTGCTCCAGATCCCACCCACGTAGAACCGTCTGCCATCATCTTGGGGACTTTGGTTTCCTTAAGCTTCTCCCACATAGCATTATCAGCCATTAATTTGGAGACCTGCCCAGCACTAGCTCCCATCTTCTCCCACATAGAACTATCAACCACCATCTTTTGGACATTCTTTGCCCCACTGCCAACAGTTCCCCACATTGGGCTAGCTGTCACCCTCTTGGCTCCTTCACCAACCCACACGGAACTATCTGCAAACAACTTGGGAACCATCTTTGCACCAGACCCAACCCTTTCCCAGATGGAACGAATCAGTGAAGGGGACATGGTGGACAGTGAAATTGGAGGAAGACTCTCGAGATTCATGGTGCTTACACTCCTCTCCGCTTCATCCCTCATTTCCTCAATCTCTTCTTCTCTCACTTCCTCTTCCTCCTCTATCAGGGGTTCCATGGAGGGATAGAGTACCCGCCGTTCAGCACCGAGCTGTCCAACTTCTTCTCGTCTTTCTTCTGCCTTTCTCCCCCTCTTCTCCTTGGCTATCTCCAGCTGTCTCTGCCTCACTTTGTCCTCCGCCTCCTGAAAAACAGGACAAGAGTAGCACTGTCCTCCTGCCTCTCTCACAGTCTGCTCCACCTTCTCCAGGAGCTGTGCCACGCTCCTCCTCTCCTCCGCGCCTCCTCCGCTCTCCATCACGTGAAACCGGTCCCCGCATCTCTCCACCAGCTTCAACAGATCCTTCCGCTGGCCAGCGATGTAGGACTCCACGCTGCTTCCCCCCGCCTTTCCGCTCTCCCTTAGATGATCGGCGTGTGTAAAGAGGACCACGGTGTGTCTCTGGATCGCGTCGGGTCCAAAAACGGCCTCCAGGGCCCCCAAGGCCTTCAGTTCGGTGTGGGAAGGCTGGTCCACGGGGACACACAGGAGGAAGGCATGGGGGCCAGGACTGGAGAGCGCAACGCAGGAGGAGATCTGAGCTCGCACCTCGTCTGGGGAACGCTCCGAATTGAACCAGTCTGGGGTGTCCACTACTGCCACCTGGGGGTGGAGGGGAGACAGAGAGAGAGAAAGTTTAAAAGTTAAAAACACATTAGACCCCCCCCCCCGCCCCCCCATCTCCCCATCCCGAAAAAAAGAAGATAAAAGGAATACATTGATAAAATATGATAAAAGGATGAAACATATACAGTGTGGAAAAACTTTCACGTGTTTCACAAGTGTGAAAGTAAGTGTTAATTCAAGGTGCTACATTTTTAGCATTTCTACATCAACAAATCGTTACAACATTAATGTTGAGACATAAGTTTAATTACATGAATGAACCGATTGCTGAGAAGACTGACAGCCTCTACTGGATTCTATACTGCATTAAATCTGTTGGATTGTTTTACAAAGGGAATATTGCTTTATGGCACAAATCAAGAAGAGGTTCTCTGTTCTTCTGGTATAACTGGAGCTACAACTTTCTGGCAATGGAACATAGTGGAATGTGTGAAATGCAGATGGGGAAAAAATCACAATCACCAAACATGTTTCTCCTCTCCCTTAAAGTGAAAGAGAAACCCGTTTGTGTGAGTCGTCTTTACCATGGTCGCATTTGTTTACGGCAATATATACACACCAAGGTATTAAAATAGATTTGACAATAACAGCAGTAACTGGACTGAAGTACTGACCCGTCTCCCTGCCGCCAGCGCCTTCTTCTTCACACACTCCTGAGTGATGGGTCTCAGGCTGTCCGGGCACGACTCAAACTCCTCCTGACCCAGGATGCTGTTGCCAGCTGCACTCTTCCCTGCTCCGGACCGCCCGAGCAGCACCAGCCGCAGCTCCGGAGAGGAGGAGGAGGATGTTGAGGAGGAGAAAGCGGAGAAGACGGGCGACGAGTGAGGGGAAGACGTGGGAGAAGCCTCAGTAGAGGATCTCTCTCCAAAGCTGTTGATTCTGTGGTGAACTGAAAGTAACAGGGTGGAATCTTGAGCTTAGGGTGAGGAACTACCAAACGTTATAGGTGTGTGTGCTGTTTAGTGACACAAAAGGAGTCAGTTCATTGTTTAAAATGGATCCCCATTAGTTGCTATCAGTGATCCATTACTTACAAGTAGTCATTTTCATGGTCGGTTTGACTTCAGATAGTTGTGAGTGTATGGCGCCATCTGCAGGAAGAAAGTAGGTATGAGCCCTACACATTCATTTTTTTCTGTTATTGTTTTCTTTTGCCGGTACAGAAAAACGAGCAGAGAACCCAGTTTCCAAACACTGTAGGCATTTACCTGCATTTAGTGTGAAACTGGAGCTGGTCTTGGGCTGGAGCGTGCTGTCACTACGGGGCTCTGGATGGGACTGTGGCTCTGGTGCTGGGGCTGAATGAAGACCGTTAGCCACTGAGGTCACAGACACTCTCCCATCCAGCTCCTCCCTCTCTTCCTCTCTCCTCCTCCTCTCCGAGGCAGCGGCGTACCTGTGTGTGTCCTCTCCGCTCCTCTGGGTCTCTGTGTCCTCTCCGTTCCTCTGGGTCTCTGTGTCCTCTCCGCTCCTCTGGGTCTCTGTGTCCTCTCCGTTCCTCTGGGTCTCTGTGTCCTCTCCGTTCCTCTGGGTCTCTGTGTTTGGGATGTGCCTCGACTCCAACTTCACTCTGTACTTTTCCCTAAGTTCTTGCGCTCTTTCTTTCACTCGTCTCTCCATCTCTCTGTCCTCGGCTATTTTCAGGTAGCACCCTCCGTTCTTCTGTACCATATTCTCTATCTATAAGAGAAACAATAATGCACTTCATTTTAGTGGGAGAAGGTCACCGAAACACATGTGTACATGTTGCATACTGTAATAGTTTAAACACACTCCTTGCTAGCAGAGCTTCGCAAGGGTAGTGAGCACACTCACCAAATAAGAATAAAAATTCAGGTGCACGGCACAAAAGTAACAGTCAAAAAACAAGGAACGCGAGCATGCGATAAATGTCCTTTCAGGGTTTTTATTCCGTCATCGAGACCATACAACGGACGTTTCAGCCAACAGGCCTTCTTCAGCGTTTTTTTTATACTGTAATAGTGTATCTACTACACATCATGTGATAAATCCCTATGTCTACCAGCTTTGGCCAAACATTTGATACGGTAAGTCAGTAAAATTGCCATTGAGGCGAGGGAGGCATTAACACCCAAACCAGTCCAGTAGAGCTGGTCAGTGCAAACGATGACTCTGGCTGCACTGGGCAGCTTCCAGGTGTGACTGTACTGTATGTTATGTATGAGAGTGAAACAGGGCGTTGCTGAGAAAAGAAAGCATGCATGCTCAGCAAAGCAAAGCTTATTTGACAAAAACACTGATATGACTCTCTCAAACACCTTAAGATCAAACTGATTTGGATTTTTTTTCCCATCACAGTGCTCAGGGTTCCCAGACCTTTTCAATGATGAAAGTACAAAATGCTCCATATGGCTTTTCAATTGTCCATGACCAAATTGTAATGAGACAGACTAAAAACCTAACCATAAACTACACTAACTTCAAGCATTAGTTTGTTTTTACACAAGGATTAATATTATTTTTAAATTTTATTTTATTATGTGTCTAGACTGTTTCAGAACGAGCCGCATACCTTTTGTGACATTTGACAGTATTCGAAAAACCTTTCTCCAGGCGTTGAAACTTTTCTAGGTGAGTTTTTTTCCCCACAGATACAAATTGCTTTACATGAAAAACAACACATCTACCTCAGTTAATTGCTTCTGGTATTTACCCAAACTGGCCCAACGTGTGAGTCAGTCCACCACCAAAATCAACACTAAGGTGAAAAAAAGAGTGACAGCGCGCTAATCACCATCCCTGAAGCTTACTTAGTCTTAGCTTAGCTTAGTCTTCCTCTGCTCCACCCTCCTACCTTCTCCAGCAGAGTGCAGACCTGCTCCCTGTCCTGCCGCCGGCGATTATTGAGGACGTGGTACCTCCCCCCGCAGCGCCGGATCAGCTCCCGGAGGCCTGGGTCCTCTTCCTGCAGGTAAGCCTGGGGAACACAGTTGGTTTGTGTCAATTCAGATTTGCCTCTCTCTCCTGCTCCTGTAACCAGTAGTTGATTTGTACAAATCTGACACGGGGAATGGCGAAGGAGTATTACGGGGGATGTCGGGAAGGACTTGGACGTACCTTCTCTGTCTGGCCCGTCAGGTAGTCCCCGCAGGTCAGCACGACCAGGGTGTGGCCCAGCACCGCCTCCCCAAACATCTCCTCCAGCTCTCCAGGTACACGGCCCTCCACCTGGGAAGAGGAGGGAAATTCATTAGAAGGAATTTACTAGCTTAAATTACTACTGGCACTCTTATCCCCTTTTGGTAATCTGTTTTTTTAATTTCTACAGGTAACCAGGGATGTTTGGGAACCAACATTATATTGTCTTTTTTATGTATTTTTCTATGAAACTGTATTTCTATATGATTGATTTTCTATTTGACCATTTGTGGTTGTTTGATGCCTATATACTTGATTGTGTACACACCTACCTGGTTAACTCCACCTGTGTCAATTATTCAACCACAACTCTGATTGGCTGTAGTAGCCACCAGCCAGAGTATTTTTGTGAATGAGATTCACTTTGTCCTTGATGCCCTGATGAAGACTATGTGTCGAAACGCGTAGGCGTGAAGCCACTTAATTAAAGGCTTTTTAAAAATTCTGCAAACAGTGTGCCTTTTTTTGGTTTTGACTCTTCACCAAGTTGAATTTACTATTAAGTCAACCATCTTTGTTTCTACTTATTTCCCTTGGATCCAATGAGCACCTGTTTTTAACACCTGCAGTCGTGAAGCAGCACTCTCTCCTCTCTACTACTGGCACTTATTCATTATAAAGAGATGTAAAAAAGAAAAGTAAATCGTATACAATTAAAGGTCCCATCTTGTGTAAAACAAAATGTCCTTGCTTGTTTGATTGTAAAGGACTTGGGCGTGCTAAACATCATGGACGTCTCAAAACACACATGGTCCCCAGATAAACACATGGTCCCCAGATAAACACATGGTCCCCAGATAAACACATGGTCCCCAGATAAACACATGGTCCCCAGATAAACACATGGTCCCCAGATAAAGCCACGCCAGCCATGTAAGGAAAAAGTGCCACCAAATGAGCCGATGTGACTTCTGTGATTTTGTGACATCACAAAGTAACACTTATTTAATTTGCCCCGGTTACAGCGCCACCCCGCCAACTGAATGTGGAAGACCGAACCTTGTTGTCTTTAGCAGATGTGTAGAATGGATAAATGTCCAGAAAACGATCAACTGCACCAAAGATGGATCTATCCCAACAGATCGTCTTATCATCTTATCTTATCTTATCAAAACAGCGCATAGTTAATGAGGGGAGAGACACATATAGAGAAGTCCTACAGAGGCTGGATTTGAGGTTTTTTAGCAAAATAATTCATAACCAGCTTGTTTTAAAGACCCATATTTTATACGGTTAAAAATAGCATATGGGAGAATTGAAACATATGGCAAGAAGGGCATTGTCTCCAATTTGAGTCTTTTTAATCAAACTTTTCCATAATTCATATTAGAAGAATGTAGTTTCAAAAACTTAAAACAAATAAAAGTACTGTTAAAATGAGTTGAGTGAAAATGAGTGAGTTGAAATGAGAGTACAGAAGAAGAGTCACGACAGAAGCAAAAACATGAGTAGAGTGGAGCGGCAGACAGACACTACAACCGACCTCTGTGAACTGGCCCACTGGCACCAGCAGCAGAAAAGCGTGGGGGCCCGGCGCTGCCAGTGCCATCGCCCGCTCTGTCTCCTTCTTCACAGTAGCCTCCACGTGGCCGCCGTCCCAGTACAACCTGGGCGCCTCCACCAGGGTCACCCTCCTGCCCTCCGAGACGCCCTGCCGCACCTGGCAGCTCCTGGACGACCCGGAGGGGGACAGCTGCAGCAGGATGGTGTCCCCTGACGCCGTCTTCCCACAGCCGATGGTCCCCAGCAGGACAAGCCGCAGCTCTGGGGGTGCGGGCCTGAAGCGCCCGCCACTCAAGTGTTCAGACATAGCTGCAGAGAGAGGAGAGCATAAGCATAAACCTCCTCATCTGTCAACATATCAATACGCTATCTTGTAAGCAGGTAGTCATTTATAAGGATTAACATGCAAGGGCGTGTTGGGAGAATGTTTGTTCACACGTGTGTGTGTGTGTGTGTGTGTGTGTGTGTGTGTGTGTGTGTGTGTGTGTGTGTGTGTGTGTGTGTGTGTGTGTTTAGCCGGAGGCTCATAATCCACAATTAAATAAAACTGGACAAACAGAATAGTTTTGGCTGGGTAGGGCTGCTTCCTAAGTGTATTCACTGATCATCTGATCTGACATCAGTCATACAAGAGAAGTGGAGCTACTGAGGAGTCAAATAAGGTTAGCAATCTGTTTGCCTATGTGTATGATTATTTTTCCGTCTGTGCCTTAGGTGGTTTCTGGTTTCACCTGTTGTTTTTTTAACTTGTGCATGAGTTCACACGGACGAAGGTAATTGATAATGGCCGTGTCCCTACTTTCACTCGTCCTTTTCCTGGTTTGCAGGAGTGCACGCTGCACCTTGCTAGTCCTGTCCAACTACATTCTACCTGACCTCTTTATTTGAGTTGATATGCACACACAGTCACAAACACATGCACCTACCAACGCACACAAAAACAGCCAGTAAACACAAGACATTGTTGCATGATGTTTAGATTAAACGATTAAACACACCATTAAAACTGACACTTAAAAACCATGTCACATTCTATGAGTTTGAGTGTCACTTAATGGTGTCATTAAAAGTGACAACTCAAACTCATGGAGACAGCAGTCCAGTAGGTACCGTGTATCTACTAGAGCAGCTAAAATGTGACATAACACTGGAAGCGGCTTGTCACACCTAGCAGCTACATATACAGATCCTTTCCAAAACAATTAGAATATCATGGAAAAGAACTGAGAAACTGAGATACGATGACAATGGAAAACTTTGCAGGTGCTTTGAGTTAATTAGATGATTCGAGGGTGACACGTTCATTCTCTGAAATAACTGAGAAGGAACTGCTGATTTTCTTCACACTATTCTAATTTCTTTAAATACTGTTTTGGGGGTTTTCTGGAGCTGTAGGCCAAAATTATGAAAAATGAAACAAATAAAGGCTAGACATATTTCACTTTGTGTGTAATGAATCTATAATCTATGAAAGTTTCACTTTTTGAAATTAATTATGGGAAAAAACGTCAGTAATGTAGGTAACGTTAAAGTAGTGAAGTCAAGAAGCCTTGCAGTTTGCTGTTCTAAACATCCCATACTCCAATATAAACGTAACCACAGCATTAGCATAGCCAACCCATATAAAGCATACACTTACTGTGTGAGAGCTTTGTGTGGTTGTACCGTCCTCTCGGTTTGTTCTGTTTCGCTTACTGGCATTGAGTTGTAAATCTCGTGCAGAAAACCTCCTTCCTTCAGTATACTTGGCTGCTGAAAAAAGTGTCCGACTCCAAGAACCTATCTAACCTGCCCTTACAGGTGTGTCTCAGTCTCAGAGAGCCACATGTCCAGCCACTCCCCTCTATCGTACAATACGCAATATGTTCCTTTTGTCTGCAAGCTGCTGAGCATTCCACGATGGGGTGGAGGAGACATATCCCGGGGACACGAGTGAATCATTCCACCTCAGTGGTTCATACCCACACCCGTGTGGTGGCATTGATGCCTGTCAATGTCAGGTTGATCTGAAGGGTTAATAGTTGCCATGGTTATTACCTGGTGGCAACATAATGCATATAGGTATTTAGACGGGCGACGCTGCTGAAGACAACAATGCCACGTACAGTCAGGACTGAGGGGCATCACGCATCACACACACACACACACACATCACAAATTGATTTACAACCGAGGCATGAATCACATTCCGACAGGCCTTGACAAAATTGACTTGAAGATATTCCAACTAGATATCAAGCCTTAGCTTAGCTTCAAGCTTATTATGACCTATACCTACCTACCCCCCCCCCCCCCCGCCCCCATGTCACGTCAAAGGACTTTTACTTTGCACTTTATATA
>NC_139626.1:37863677-37903677 GCF_964638095.1 Poromitra crassiceps | reverse complement strand
GAGACGGGTCACCAGACACACACACCTTCTTCTGCACAGACACAGGGAACACAGCATCAAGAGCAGAGACAGGTCACCAGACACACACACCTTCTTCTGCACAGACACAGGGAACACAGCATCAAGAGCAGAGACAGGTCACCAGACACACACACACCTTCTTCTGCACAGACACAGGGAACATAGCATCAAGAGCAGAGACAGGTCACCAGACACACACACACCTTCTTCTGCACAGACACAGGGAACACAGCATCAAGAGCAGAGACAGGTCACCAGACACACACACCTTCTTCTGCACAGACACAGGGAACACAGCATCAAGAGCAGAGACAGGTCACCAGACACACACACACCTTCTTCTGCACAGACACAGGGAACATAGCATCAAGAGCAGAGACAGGTCACCAGACACACACACACCTTCTTCTGCACAGACACAGGGAACATAGCATCAAGAGCAGAGACAGGTCACCAGACACACACACCTTCTTCTGCACAGACAGAGGGAACACAGCATCAAGAGCAGAATCAATCATGCACCTCTCAAATCTAGGACACATCACTGATGTCTGGCAAAAAGCTTTTCAATTTTGTTTTCAATTTTGCCTTTTTATTGTACTGTAAACCTGAAATTGTCTAACATTGGTGGAATTTTAATATCTCAGCTTTCAAATTGTCCCTACTTGACTTTCCCAAACCAGTGCTCTTAGATTTTCAAAATCTTTCAAGGAAAGTGGGAGATTTTGCAGCTTGCAAGAGATACAGTACCTATCAGTTGATTACCCTCTGGACTTATCATAAACCCACTAAATCAGTGGTTCTCAAATGGGGGTCCGTGGCACTTTGCCAAACAAACCTATCAATTTAAAAGTGAAGCACGTTACCGTGGAAACAATTGGGCTTAGCCCAAAATCACAAATGAGAATGAGGGGGTTTCCCGGTATATTTTCTACCTTGTAAGGCAGGGATGTCAGAGATATGGCCCGCGGGCCGGATCCGGCCCGCGGGCAGGTTTCATCTAGCCCGCGAGATGTTTTGGAATATTAAAAAAAAAATATATATATATATATATATATATATATATATATATATATTATTATTATTAAATTCGCACCCCATTATCATGAACTACGTCGTGTGGCTAATAAGCAAGCTAAGAGTTCATTCATAAGTTAATTAACCTGCACTACAAGGAAGTATGTCAGTAGGTCATCAGGTGTAAACAAAGCCGCCATGATGCCACGCTGGAATTGAATCACGCATTCAGCTACCTACCAAAAAACAAAAGAATCAACAAGATCAGGCGCGGACTGCATAATCGGGCACGTCGGCAAATGCCCGGTGGCCTGGCCTGGCCTGGCCTGGCCTGGCCTGCAAAAAAAAAAAAAAAAAAAAAATTGTGCCCGCAGTCAGGCCACTCACTGAACAGCAGGCCAGGCGCCGCCTACTGGTTTACTAGTGGTTTTATTACTTTATTCAGGGTTAAAGTGGGTGCATCTCATTGTAAAATTGGACTTGGCCCAAATTGGGCTTCAAACGGCCCAAATTGGGATTCAAACGGCCCAAATCGGGCTTCAAACGACACAAATTGGGCTTCAAACGGCCCAAATCTGGCTTCAAACGGCCCAAATTGAGCTTTAAACGGCCCAAATTTTTCGGGCGCCGGCACGCGCGTCGGCCCGTATCGGCCTGGCCTGCTTGGTATCTAATGCCCGGCCTGAATTATGATCCCAGTCCGCCCCTGAACAAGATGCTGTCGAAAAAGAGAAAGGTTGACACGGAATGCAGGCAGTTTCAAGAGAAAAGGAAAGAGCAGTATTTCTTTTGTGAAGTAAATGGGTAAATAAGGTCGAATTGATTTTAGTAAAAAAGAAATCTGGCCCCCATGAGGTCTCAGTTGAACAAATCCGGCCCTCTACCTAATATGAGTCTGACACCCCTGTTGTAAGGGGTCTTTGGCTGAAAAACATTTGAGAACCTCTGCCCTAAATCCACTGCCTTTCTGGTGGTAATGGGGGAGGAATCACATTATGTTCTGCATTCTTTGAGTCCACTCACATTTGTCTCCTGAAGCTGGTGTCCAATGAGGGACAAGGATTCTCCCAAGAGGTGCAGGTGAGCAGCAGCGTTGATGGGATCCAGGTCAGAGCAGTCAGGACCCCTGGGTGGGGATCTGAGCCAACTGGTGGGGCTAATCATAAAGCTTGCGGGACTAGCCAGACCAGGTCAGTAACAGGAAAAAAGACAGAAAACACTAGGGTGGGTGCTGGATCCAAAATACCATACAAAGTTGAGAAAAGAAGGATCTGCACACCAAGGAGCTCTATTTTAGAAAAAAAAATTGCGTGACATTTCGAGCTGGAGCTCACGTCTGAGAAAGAGCTCCGGCTCGAAACGTCACGCAAAGAAAGAAATAAAACTCTAAATGGGAGCTCCTTGATGGACTAGCTAGGTCAATCATGGGGCTAGTGGTAGACACTACTGGACAATGTATGTACCTGACTGGATCAGCAATGGCTGTCATTGAAATAGGTGTGGACATGAAGGGGTGATGCCTGCGGGTTACTGGACTGGTGGTAAAGGTGATGGGACTGGCAAGGGGAGGCTCAGCGATGTTGCGCTGCTGGTCATAGTTCCAGTACTCCTGTATGGGAATGTCACTGACCTGGGAGGTAGGGAAAGGCTGGAAGTGATGATATAGTAGGGACAGTAGAAAATAAATGTTGAAGAACCTATGGAGTAATTACCTGATCAATGCTGCCCTCTGCTGTACATGTTGAATGCAACAAGTTTTCCTGGGTACCAATAGTTAAGTCATAACATTAGATGTATGGAGAGTATCGCAGACACAACTGAAGTGTATCCTGAACAATAAAGGATAGTATAGAGAAATGCATTTGATCTGATCTCATATTCTTAAATCCGCTCTGTTCTCTCACCTCTTCTTCTCCCCCCTCTCTCCATCTGTCTTGTGGCACATAGACTGGATAGACAGGGAGGAAGTCAGAAGACTCGCCTCCATAAGGTTCAAGGCCAGCTCTGCTATTACCTGCAGTGGGTCAATTATTCATATTTAACAGTAGGAGTACCAGGTAGACAGTTTCATACTTAAATTAGTTCAAGTTCAAGTTCAAGTTCAAGTAGTTTATTGTCATATGTATAATACAATGTATAATACAATGAAATGCTTTATGCTCTGAGCACCCTCAGCCTTACATACACAAGGACATGGTCACAAAGACCGACAGAAAAAGGGTGTAGACCTACATAACTATGTAGGCTACACGTGATACAGACATGTCTGTACACAGTACGTGTAGACATAACACAAACCACGATACAGTACAATACAATAATGGTGCACAACAAACAGTGCGTTGCAGTGTGTGTGAGTCAACTGTTCAGCAGCCTGACTGCCTGAGGGAAAAAGCTGTTACTGAGACGGGTGGTGTGTGATTTGATGGTCCGGTAGCGTTTTTTGGAAGGGAGGAGTGAGAACAGGGTATGAGCGGGTGGCTGGTGTCTTTGATAATGTTTTTGGCTTTCATTTTACAGCGAGTGGTGAAGATGTTATGGAGGTTTGGTAGTTCTGTGCCAATGATTTTAGCTGCTGTCTTCACAGTCCTCTGCAGCAGTCTGCAGTCCTGGGCGGTCAGGTTGCCGTACCACACTGTGATACACCCTGTCAGAACACTTTCTATGGTACAGCGATAGAAATTCACAAGGCCTTTGGTGCTCAAGCCAAATTTCTTGAGGCGCCTCAGAAAGTACAGTTGCTGCTGTGCTTTCTTGAGGATGCACTTGGTGTTGAGAGACCATGTGAGTGTGTTTGTGATGTGTGTGCCCAGGAATTTAAAGCTGTCGACTATGTCGACAGATGACCCATTGATGGAAATGGGGGTGTGAATGACTTTGGACTTTCTAAAGTCAACAATGATTTCTTTGGTCTTATTGGTGTTTAGAGAGAGGTTGTTGTTTTGGCACCATAGGGTTAGATCTTCTATTTCTCTCCTATAGGCCCTCTCATCACCGTCGGTTATTAATCCGATCACTGTGGTGTCATCCGCAAATTTTATGATGATGTTATTTCCAAATCTGGCAACACAGTCGAAGGTAAACAGAATGTACAGCAGAGGACTGAGGCAGCAGCCTTGGGGCGCGCCGGTTCTGGTGAAAATGATAGATGAACATCTATTACAAATGCGCACAGATTGTGGTCTGCCTGTCAGAAAGTCAAATAGCCAGTAACAGATGGCGCTGCCCAGACCAAGGCCCCTAAGTTTCAACAACAGTTTTGATGGCACAATAGTGTTGAATGCAGAGCTATAGTCAATAAACAGTAGTCTGACATAAGTGTTTTTCTTCTCAAGATGTACCAGGGCAGTGTGTAAAGCAAG
Source organism: Poromitra crassiceps (assembly GCF_964638095.1). Lineage (NCBI taxonomy): Eukaryota > Metazoa > Chordata > Actinopteri > Beryciformes > Melamphaidae > Poromitra > Poromitra crassiceps. The sequence goes on along the minus strand of NC_139626.1, from coordinate 37,899,277 downwards.
AGCAATAGCGTCATCAACAGATCTGTTTGAACAGTAAGCAAACTGTAATGGATCAATGCTAACAGGAATAATGCTTTTTATGTAAGATATAAAATATAAGGCACTTCATGATAACAGAAGTCAAAGCAACGGGGCGGTAATCGTTAAGGCAGGTGACAGGTTTTATCTTAGCAATGGGCACAATTATTGTTTCTTTGAAACATAATGGGACCACACACAATGACAGGGACAGGTTAAATATGTCAGTAAAGACCCAGGACAGCTGGTTGTTGTAGCATGTCTTAAGGACACGAGAGGCAATTAGAGGCTATTATGAGCTAATTACCCCATTAATTAGCTTTATGAGCTAATTACCCCATTAACCAGGGGGGATTAATTTAATAAACTGTCCTTTGTCAACCCCCTGAAGGTCATCCTATGGTCAATTGAGTCAAAGCTGGGTTGCAGCATATGGCAGAGTGGTGTATTCCAGCCAATGACAGAAGTTTGCCCATTTCATTTAACACAATGTAGAGTATGTCCACGTATAATTTTACAACTATGATGGTGGATGGGTGGGGGTCAATATAACAGCTTCTTTACACAGCTGAAATATGTCAGCATGAATTAATTAAACAGCAACACACACACACACACACACACACACACACACACACACACACACACACACACACACACAATCTCATTGTATTACAGCATAATATGAAATGCTCCTTACCAGAGTGACTTGACAATGACTTCTTGTGCGAGTCCGTTGGCTCCTGAAAAAAGGTTGAAGAGTAACCATCACAACTTGGCATGCTGCTGTTAACAAAGATTAGAGATGCAAGATTAGTGTAAAAACAGGACAGAGGCTTCTTGTGCCAAGTGGACAATCTACTGAACAATCCATCCAGCCTGTCACCTGCCCATCTGTGTGTCCAGACACCCATTCATCCAGCAGCCCTCCCTTAACGAACACTGTGAGGGAGACAGCCACCTTGTGCCGTCTCTAACACTGTGAGGGAGACAGCCACCTTGTGCCGTCTCTAACACTGTGAGGGAGACAGCCACCTTGTGCCGTCTCTAACACTGTGAGGGAGACAGCCACCTTGTGCCGTCTCTAACACTGTGAGGGAGACAGCCACCTTGTGTCGTCTCTAACACTGTGAGGGAGACAGCCACCTTGTGCCGTCTCTAACACTGTGAGGGAGACAGCCACCTTGTGCCGTCTCTAACACTGTGAGGGTGACAGCCACCTTGTGCCGTCTCTAACACTGTGAGGGAGACAGCCACCTTGTGCCGTCTCTAACACTGTGAGGGTGACAGCCACCTTGTGCTGTCTCTAACACTGTGAGGGAGACAGCCACCTTGTGCCGTCTCTAACACTGTGAGGGAGACAGCCACCTTGTGTGGTCTCTAACACTGTGAGAGAGACAGCCACCTTGTGCCGTCTCTAACACTGTGAGGGAGACAGCCACCTTGTGCCGTCTCTAACACTGTGAGAGAGACAGCCACCTTGTGCCGTCTCTAACACTGTGAGGGAGACAGCCACCTTGTGCCGTCTCTAACACTGTGAGGGAGACAGCCACCTTGTGCCGTCTCTAACACTGTGAGGGTGACAGCCACCTTGTGCCGTCTCTAACACTGTGAGGGAGACAGCCACCTTGTGCCGTCTCTAACACTGTGAGGGTGACAGCCACCTTGTGCCGTCTCTAACACTGTGAGGGAGACAGCCACCTTGTGCCGTCTCTAACACTGTGAGGGTGACAGCCACCTTGTGCGGTCTCTTGGTGCCGTATTCTTCCACATCCAACTCTTGCTCTTCCAGGTCCTCCACATCAATCAGAAAGTCTTTGTAGAATCTTTTTTTTTCTCTCTGGCTGCGTCCACTCACAAGGCCCGCTTCACCATCCATCTACACATTACATCAAACAAACAAACACCCAGTCAGGTAAAGGTAAACTAAGCTCCAGTGGGTGATCATAAGGCAAACTAGCCCCATATGTTCCCCTGCTCTCCGTTCCTCTGTGATCCACTCTGAAACAGGGTCACAGTAGCATTCCATAAGGAAATTGGGGGGTCGAGCGTTTAAAACGCTCTCCTACCCGTCTCTGATGTCCGATCGCAGATCCAAAGATATAATAATCTCCCTACGGAAGCCAGTAATATAGGCGGGGCTGTTAAAATGATATTCCTGTGTAAAACAACCGTTTTAAAGCAGGTTGAATTTAGGAGAGGAGAAGTGTCCCAGTGCCGGCAGGACCCTTGGGACTTTAATTATTTCATGACATGTTTTGCTTCCCAGGTGCGCTGGATTTGATCACTGTGCCGCCGTGTATCTGCAATGTTGTTTGCTCGCCACGTGCAAGCGGTGCACCATGATAGTGAGATCAAACGCACCCTGCTCAGTGAAGCCTCATTGGTAGAGCATTTGTCTCGTAAACCGAGGATTTCTGGTTCGAATCCAGGAGGAGACTTTGCGCGCTCCCGTGAGGAGGGGAGGCATTTGCCGCCGGGGGGGCATTTCTCGGCATAACACCTGGAACACCACCCACCAGTGGCGGCCGGCCACTAGAGGGCGCCAGGGCGCCGCCCCACCTACTGTATCCACATGAAAGAGGGGGAAATAAAAGGTTATATATATTTTTTTTTTTATGAGCGAGGTGAATATTAGATAGTGAGTATATAATCTGCAATAAATATGTAGATTCATAATTATCTACATGTGTACTGTTTTTGGGTCAATATTTTCTTGCACCGAATTGCCACGGACACCGTCCGGGGACTTCCGGTTTCCACCAGTGCAGATCATTAGAGTATCAGGATCTGTGAAGTTGCACATGCGCTGTTCACTGTCAAAAACAAAGGGATTTGGGAGGGCTCTGGGCACACGTATCTAGCGACGAGGTGGAGGGGTCAGGTAGAGTGAGTGTCGTGACGTAGGCTAGGCTACGTAGATGGGTAGCGACGCAGTATATATAAACACTAGTAGCAGTCCCACACCGACGGTTTTGTTGTCTCCCTGCAGCACGCGCGAAGCAAAGAAGTTTGTTTTCAACTGCCATAAAACACAAAAGACGTTTTGCAAGAATGGAGAAAGAAAATTCTGTGAAGTCACTCAAAATGACGCCGTTTGAGAGACGGACTTTACAGGAGAAGCATCGAGTGAAAGAGCTTGGACCAGATCACCCTGAGCTCGCCGTTAAACAACAGGCTACAGACAGAGGAAGAAAATACACTCGGATCTTTTTCAGACGTTTCTAGTAGCTAGTAACGTCCGTTACTACTTGCTTGATTTAGGGCTGGAGTGGACGATAATTCAATAGCCTATTATTGTTGTCTTTCAGTGGAATCATCGTGATGATATGAAGTTATTTTAATAGTGACATTTCTGCTGTCTAAATTGATGATGACAAGCAAATGTTACTTAAAAACTGATCAAATGAGGTATGGCAGGAATATTATTTGAAAATATAAGGTTTGTTTGACATCACCATTCAGTTCAATGAGATGAACACTGATTTTGCATACGTGAAACATATGATATTGATATTGAGAAGAATCCTTATGATTATCATATTGATTTCAACCCCATTGTACAGGCCTATATTTGGTATAGCCCTCCCTGGACAAAAATGCACCAGCCGCTACTGCCACCCACCACCCACCACTATTACTAATTCAGTATCAGTCTAGGCAACTTGGCAAAAATGAATGCATCATCAACGGAGCATCACAAATTACCCCAAAAAACCTTGTAGCATATTTAAATTAGGCTACATTTACAGGATTGCCTGGCTGCACATGGTGCACACTGAACCCGCCCACTCACTCCTCCACCGAGGTGAGTTTTGGTGGTGGCTGCTTGCTTCTGAAGAACTAGAAGACGATTATCTAAGGGTACTATACTATTCTTGAATGCAGCATGTCCCTCTGAAATACTAGAAAACAGGTTGGCAAGGATATTTTTGGTGAACGTTAATGCACGACAAACACGCCATGAGTTCAAAGTGTGTCGGGGATGCGCACACGGTGGTAATCAGTCAACAAGTCAATATGCCTAGACGCAGCATGGCGAGGAAAAAAGAAGCTAAAAGAGAAACGTTTGGTGTCTGACTGAACTATGAACTACAATAATTATGATTATCGACTTTAAATGAGCCGTAAGAACATGTTGAAGAATCCTAACCTGGCAAGGCAGCTGCTTCGCACGAGATCAGATTACACGACAAACCCCATTTGGCTTGGCAGCAGTGTCAGGTTAACTGAATCCTGCTGATTCATGTTTAGTCTCGCTCCCTCCCTCCTCTCTGACCCCATTCAGCCTGCTGAATCACGGTAAGGAAGTGACACAATGAACCCACACATCCTATTTTACGATCAGCCTTTGCTGCCGAGTTGGACATAGTCATATAGTTTTATAGGTGATAGTAATATACATTACATAACTATGCTGGACATTAGAAACAAAATCAGTAACATCGTACATAAACTTTGCCAAATAGTTTGTTTATATATTTTCCAAACAGTAGCAGACTGCAGCTCGTTTGATCACAGATTATTCAACTATTTCAGGCAGTATAACATAGCACTTTGTCATGCGAAATAAACCATTGACACATTTTATATGGTGGGTTTAAATTTAGGAAATGTTGATCCACAATACCAATTTGCTGAATCTGCTCATTTTAAAATCAGGCGATTGTTGAGAGCTGCAGGTGCAATTAATTAATTTTATTTTGACAGAGTTGAACTTCAGTGAAAGATCAGCAGCATTCCACAGGGTTTTCCACTTCTGCCTACAATGTCCAGCTGCGGTGTTGTTTGGTGTGGCATGACTGTCCCTTGTTTGGAGATGTTTGGTCAGATTCGACATGTTCAAAACTTGTTTGTCTTTATTGTAGCCCATGGCACACAATCAGACATTCAACAACTGCTACCAAGAATTTTGACATTCTCCAACAACTGCCAACATTCTTGTTGGCCATTGTTGGAGAGTGTTTGATTGGTGTGCCATGGGCTTTATAAGACAAGTAAGTACAGCAAGCCGGCATCAGCCTTGCCAATTCATTGCCAAATGCTTTGGGATTCAACACATTAACATTGTTCCCCCATGGTCAGAGAACGTCAACACACAGAAAAATTGAAGGAGAAAGCAACAAGTTTGCCCATACTGTAACTCATTTACTACTACCGCAGTGCACTGGCCAAAGCTGCTCTGCCTTTACTGAACAATGAACTCACTAAAGTCATAATATAGTGTTATGTGTTATCTTCTGTTATAGTTTGAGTAAATGCCTTTCTTTGTTCTGAGCAAACTTTTCTTTGTGAGTCTATGTTTTTATGTGGCTGACTGGTGATATAACGTATCAGTAGGCTACAGTATGTTCACCTATGTGGTTCAACTTGCTTAGGAATGTGTCTCAAGAACAGAAACGCATGTGAAACGGCTTGGTGCTCGCCTTTGTCATAACACCCCGTCATGTGATTATTATTCCTCTAAAACATCAGTCAGCATTTCATATTCCTCACAAACTTCCACCGTCATGCTAAGAGCTGGCCCCTCCCCGCCTGGTTCAACTTTGGTATTCCCCTAGCTGCACTGTAATGTTTAGCACTCACCCCTCCTCCTCCTCCTGCTGCTGCTTTCCCATGCTATTCCTACTGTAATTGCTTGGTCATGTTGAGCCCCACAGCCCCACCCCCGTCACTTTCCCAAAGTTGCTCGATCATGTTAACTCCCGGTCCACAGTCTCACCCACCCATCCACCCTCCCTCCTCCCTCCTCCCTCCCTCCCTCCCGTCACTTTCACAAAGTTGCTCGATCATGTTAACTCCTGGTCCCTCCCCGTGTTCTCTCTCCCTGTTCACTGCTGAAGTTGCCGTGTCATGTTTAGCCGAGGTCCCTCCTCCCTCAGTGTTCCAGATGGAGACGTTGAGTCAGCCGAGCTGCTTCCTGTTTTCATTCAGCGGTCGGGGTGAGGGAGGAGACAGAGGAGGAGGAGGATATAAAAAGAGAGGGAGAGACGAGTGAGGAGGCACACAGAGCACAAACTGTTCTGAACACCCAGAGAAAGAGAGAGAGAGAGCACTGGATTACTGTGGATATATACCAAACTACCCAACTTAAAATACTTTATCCTAACTGGTGAGTGAAACAACATGATGTAACTTAATGTCCTTTGCATTCTTTCAGTTTCATAGCTTTGCACTAATTTGATCGCTATGTGATGTTTGTGATCATTTTGGAAGATGGATTATGTGCATGATCTTAAAGTTTGTACTTTTTCAGACATCCAGATGGAGACTGACAAGAAGACCCAGACAGCAGCAGAGCAGATGAGTGACAGGTGGGAATGAGCTGCTGTGATTTACTCTGCCTCTAAATCCCTCCTCTTTACTCATTCACCCATAGCTTATTGTTGCTTTGGAGGTTTCTTTAGGATGAGTCAGTGTCACTGCATGTATTACTGCATTTACAAGTGGATCATATTTGCATTAACGCTATGCATCCAAAAGTAGGTCTCTGCATGCGCTCAATCTTCTGCCTGCAGTCTTGCAGAACTTTGTCAGCTGCACACAGCCTCCATTAGATCATTCACTTAACGCATGTGCTGCACTTTGGAGTCAATAATAAGTCACACATTTGCTTATCTCATACCTGAAAATTAGTCACCTTTTTGATCCCAAAATAGGCCACTTAAGTTAATGATTTCTGAGTGGTTTTGTGTTTGTCCCGGTCACCTTTTTCACTGTCCATGAATCTGCAGGTGTGTTATCTACATTACGTCTCTGATTGCTCCGTCTCATATGCCCTATTCTTTCCTGTCAATGATTCAGTGTTAAGAAGGTGTACTTAACCACAGCCAGATATCACTATCAGACAGCATCTACAGATACCACTATCAGACAGCATCTATTGCTAATAGCGCAATAATGAGCATTATTCACTTTCTCTCTTACAGGGATCTGTCAGAACAAATCAAAACGGCGACGAAGGAGAGTCACGTCAGAGCGGAGAACACCGAACTGATGCTGAGCTACCAGAGGGGACAAGTCACCCTGCCACAGTACAAGGTAAGACTGTCAAAACTACTCGAGTAAACAAATAAATGCAAATAAAGCATTTTTTTTAAAAAGTGACAACAACACAGAATGATCTGGTGGCTTTGGGTAATTTCTTATCTCTCCTCTTGCCCCCTCTCCTCCCCTCCTCAGCTCCTGCTGTGTTCGCTGTATGAGATCTACCAGGCCTTGGAGGAAGAGCTGGAGCGGAACTCCGAGCACCCCGGCGTCGCGCCCATCTACTTCCCCGCCGAACTGGCGAGGCTGGAGAGCGTGGAGAAAGACCTGGAGCACTTCTACGGCCAGGACTGGAGGGAGAAGATCGTCGTCCCCGCAGCCACTAAAAGATACGCCCACAGGCTGAGACAGGTGAGCTTCAACTGCACCTGTAAAAGACTCAAACACACATGTGATTTCAGGTGAAGATGCTTGGTACATTTAACTGCTAATCTTCTGATGTTGCTCTGACGTAACGCTCTTCATCTCTCTCTCTGTTTTTTTTCCAGATCGGCAAAGAAAACCCCGAGTTCCTGGTGGCCCACGCTTACACCCGGTACCTGGGCGACCTGTCGGGGGGACAGGTCCTGGGCCGCATCACCCAGAAGTCCCTGGGGCTGAAGAGTGGCGAGGGCCTGTCGTTCTTCTCCTTCCCCGGCGTCTCCAGCCCCAACCTGTTCAAACAGCTGTACCGCAGCCGCATGAACAGCATCGAGCTCACGGAGGAGGAGAGGAATGGCGTCCTGGAGGAGGCGGTCAGAGCCTTCGAGCTCAACATCCAGGTGAGGAAGGGGCGATGATGACGATGATGGTCAGAATCAGCTTTAGTGGCCAAGTACTATGTATACATACAAGGAGCTGTGTGTGTTTGGGGGGGGGGGGGGGGGGGGGGTGCGTGCGTGGGGGGTTAGGTAGGTGCTACAGGTTGCTGCACAGGTGATATGTCTGTCACTGGGTTTCAGTGATCAAACTGGATAAAGTGTTGAAGGTAGAAGTGATTCAAGCGCTCAGCGAAGTGTTCAAGTGAAGTTTAATGATGCTGTTTGGGCAGAGGGAGTGGAGCAGAGGAACAGCTGTGGTTGTTAGAAATGAGAGATAGAATTGAAAATAATAAAGTTTGAGAACAGTGGGAAGATTTATTTTGGCTGGTGTGACTGTTTACTGATGTATGAGAGAATAATAAGTGACTGATGGATGTTCTCTTGGCTTTACAGGTCTTTGATGGTGTACAGAAGATGCTGAGTGTCACGCAAAGCGAACTGCAAAGCTGTGCAGCACAATCCAAACTGGCTAATGGTAAGACAAGTAGACACACATGCACACACACACACACACACACACACACACACACACACACACACACACACACACACACGCATGCACGCACACACACACAGGCCTACGTTGTCAGTGTTTTTGTACACTTCTCTTTGAGTGTTTGACTGATATCTTAATGCATATCTGTCTTCTCTCAGGAGGTCCCGCATTGGTTAAAACACTCCAGATCCCCGGCACCACGATCAACGCCTCCCCCCTCTTCAGGATGGTCCTGGGACTGTTCGTGGCTCTGGCCACAGTCAGCATTGGGATATACGTTTTTTAGCAAACATACACCCCGATTTTGTCTGTATGTCAAAATTCTAACAGATCTATTTTTGTACTGTGAAAGCCTATCGAAGACCCTAACCTAACTGTAGTTCTTTAACGGTATAATTGTGTTTGAAAAAAATCTAATACTGTATCATGTTTTTGTAATGTTAACTGAGAGCCACATTTCTAACCTGTATTCATGTCAGAAGGATGAGTGTGAGAATTCAAGAAGTTTTGAATTCTAGTACTTTTTTCCTTGTTTTCACTGTGATATTGCTATACAGTATTATAGCAAGGACTAATATGTGCAATATTGTAGATAATTTTTGTGTGTGTGTATATAATGTAAATAGTTTTAACTTTTTAATAAAATTGTTACAAAAATTACTTTGCATCATTTCCGGTATATTTAATACCCTTAAATTATCAAAGGTTTGTGTTAGCGCAATGAAAAGAGATAGAAAGCTCCCAGTAAGCTGAACTGTGACATGCGCTGGGCATATGAAAATGGAGAAGTAACTCACTATTTAACGAAAGCAGAGGACGTTGTCTCTCGCATGAGAATTTGTGAATTGAGAAATCGTATGAAACAGAAAACATTTCCGCTCTGGGTTCCCAAAGCAACACTGCACTCTGTCAACTCACTGAGCTCGTGTTGCTGCTGAATACCTCTTTCTCATTGTATTAAGGCACATTCTCCTTCCTGTTTGCACAGCAGAGTGTAAACTGCTACAATAAAAACCTGTCTTTATGCCTCCCTGGTATACAACAATAAAATAAACCCGAATGATAAATCATCTTACACATAAATGATCTCTGTATGTGTGTCTGTTCATTTTCCTCGCACACCGCCGGCCTGACCGCATCCATATTTGGCACAGGTACCGGCAGGGGTCCCAAGCAGACATGGCTGGATTTTTGAATTAGGTCATTATGGCCGACGAAATGGGAAAAGATGTCTAATTAGGGGCTGGTTCAGCACCATGGAGAGCTCCATTCGTTAGCTACTGATGGAGAACACCTGAGTGGAGTTGGAATCAGCCAGGGAAGTGGACTATGAAAACCCATTGGGGAGACAGAGGAGATGCTGCATGCCAACTCTGGGTGAGGCCTGATTAAATGGCCAGTGATTGTGTGCTCCAATGGGTAACAGAACTAGTCTCCGGGGGGGGGGTCGGGCGCAACTCGTCAAATCATCATTTCCTCATCATTTCCTTTATTTTACCAGATAGATTATTGAGAACACATTCTCTTTTACAATAATGACCTGGCCAAGAGGGCATAGAGGCATAGCCTACACAAAAGTAGTGACGTCATGTCGATAGTCCAAGCGCCGCTTGGACTATCGACATGACGTCACAAAGGACGTCTGCATCTGCCCTCCCCAGACATGTTGCGACATGCAACATCCCCAGTACGACAGCAGTCCCGACCGACGCGCTTCTGGATATAAGCTTTTCCCTGACTTTTTCCAACTCTGGATTACTTCAGCAACCATCATCAGTCCTCGTGTGCGTGCAGCTAATTGTAAGTCCAAACACTGAAACGGGCGGACTGTGGAAATAGACCGGGAGGGGGGAATGGGGATTTGATTGAAGTCCGATAATGTCATGTTACTATCCTGCAACAAGTGGCAGACTAACTTGTTGTTCGTCAATGTCTTGATCTATAATTGTACAATGTATCATGTATCTTGTAATCTTGGTTCATTCTGTTTATAATTAGGCTTAAACATTTACCGTTCACGGTCTTACTGTTACAAGTATATCTCTGGCTGATGCGGTATCGATGGGCTATCGATTACGTTGATGCACACAGTGGAGCGGCTGCGGCCCTTTCTCCTGTGTGCTTTCGCGCATGCGCAGTTAAATGAGTCTGACTCAGGCCAGGATTATTATTATTGTAGTTACCTACTATTTCTGCTAGATGGCGGCAGGGCCATTTGACATTCTTATTTCCACTGAAGTGAAGCTGGATGTATGTGGAGTTACAGTTAGATAATGTTAGACTAGTCCAGCCTTTATAGCCCAAGTAGAATGTTTAATATCATTATTTATATCATTGGCCTACTGCTATATTATACTGTATCACAACTGACACATTATACTGTACTATTAAGTAGCGTTAATTCCATCTGATATATATTTCATCTTTACATGATAAACATAAATGTCTCCTTTTCCAATAGGGTAATGTGAGAGCAAATCTACATGTACATGTAAATATTCCGGATTTGTGTATGGCCTGCTGTTATACATGCCCTACTGTATATTGTAAACCTATTATTATAACCTGTATTTGAAAGGGTTTGTTGATTTGATTGATTGATTGATTGACTTTATTTGGTGAATGTTAACAAAAAAACAGGGAACACAAATACAGATACAGACAATCACCGAGGATAAAAACACAATAAAGCCGTAGCATAAAGCATAGGCTTGTTTCCATTGCGGTCCTCTGAACAAACAACATAAAAGGGACAAACACAACACACGAATGGGTATCACCTTCTATACTCAAATTAAGATTTTTAACATTATTACTAGATTGAATAGAAATAAAGGCACACTTGAATATTATACAATACATAAACATTTGTTGTTAAATGTAAGGAGTTAACAGACACAAAGAACAAGAAAAACGAGGGGGGGGTTTGCGGGGGACGGGGGTTGCAGCGGGTAGTGGAGGGAGTAGCTCGTCCACAGAACACTAGAGGCTATTGTGGAACATATAGTGGAACATATAGCTAATGTGGAACATTTAAGATTGTGGAACATTTAAGTCCAAATTTGCCTCAGGGAAGGATATGCTGTGGGAAATCCTTTGCGTTTGAGTTTCCCAGTAGAAACCTATCAGCATCTTCCAAATAATTGTGACACACATTCAATTCTGTTGTTTATTGTTTTCCAGAATCACACACAGACTGTAACAGCTGAAAGAGCGTGTCTTAACTGTGGCATGTGTAAATAAAGACCTCTTGAGGAATAATCGGCATCCAGATCAGTTCTTATCGGACACCCTGCAGCGGACCTGGGTCTTACAACAACCAGTCAGCTATTAGTATAACGAGTGCAGCCTTTTTAAGCCCACCGTTTTTATAGTTCCGAAATAGAGCTGGGTATTGGTTCAAATTTCAAGAATCGATTCGATTCCGATTCACAAGGTTGCGAATCGATTAATCGCGATTCGATTAGCTTCCGATTCGATTAATTTTAATATCGATTTGGTTAGTGATACCAAAACGTGGTTTTTGAGCTGTAACCTGAATTACATGACTGTCCAGTTATGTAACACAGGGGTTCCCAACCTTTTTTGCGCCAAGTAGATACGTGGGGGGAAAAAGTTGCGGACCGGTTGTCAATTCAAAAAAAAATTACTCACCAGGTGGTGACAAAGGGTAATTAACAGCCTTTTCATCTGTCAATAAAGAGACTTTCACAATTATGCACAGAATCGATTTTTTTGAACCCAGCCCTATTCCGAAACTGGGTCAATTTGGGGACAAGTGTGCTCAGGAACGGTACCGGGGGGTGCCAGTGAGAAAGCACCCTAACTTAAACTGATCAAAGGGGGCAGAAAATTTAACTGAGGGTGCAAAGCCCTATCACGCCCTCTCGTGGTGCCGGGCCAGGCTGCGGTTCATCCATCATGATGAAGCTGAGGAGGGTTGTCATCATCCAGGCTAGGAAGGCCTCTCTGAAAGTGTAAGATGACATCCGAGAATGAGTATCTTTCTGCCCACAGTCAGACATACTGTGGTTATACTGCCTATTCAGTGAGTACACACCTCTCTGTTCCCCACAGCAGGTGGCACATCTCTCAGGGGTACCTCACATCTGGTTGACTGAAAGAAGTTCATATTTAACATGAGCAAATGTTGGTAATGTGATCTGTCTATCTATGATGGAACCTAGTGATTCCTCTTTTGAATCTCACATTAAGGCCATTACTAACTCTGCATTTTTTCCATCACTGAAATCCGACCAATGCTATCACTGGGGGATCAGTAAATTGGTTAAAGAGATAATTCAGAGATTCATTGGGGATTTTATTGTTTTTCTCACTTTACCAGTCAGAAACAAATAAATGCCTAGTTCAGACAGACTTTTTCTATATTTGGTGTATGTATGTATGTCAACAGCAATAACAGGCAATCTTGCTCAATTGTTGAGTGTCTTCTATTGGATCAAATTACAGTACAATCATGATCTCATAGCATCCAGGAATTGAGCGAAAATAAGCAGTCAACTTTGGGGGGGGGGGGGGGGGGGGCACCTTTTTGCAAACCTTGTCTCAGGGAAGGCCTACAGTCTCAGATTTTGAAAACCCCTGTTCAATGGGGTATGTGCTATTTCTTTTAAATATATCTTTTGTGAAGTGTGTTGGGACTAATGCACTTTGAATCGACACCTGTAACGAGAGATGGATACTTCAGATAGTTGTATAAATACATGATGCACACACCACATCATACATTTTTTATCTCAATCTCACCTTATTCTTTAGTTTGGATAGTGTGTGAAAGACAAGCATTCGGTCCTGAGCGAAAGCAATTGAAGCATTCCCAAGACAGAGAAGAGGACAAAGCAGAAGCAAGTAGGATTAGCAGCAGTAACCTGTATCAAGAAATATTATTTTTCAGAATTTAAAGAGTTGGTTTAAAGGTGTGAAAGGTTTAGGCATGATGCAAGGTACCAGCAGAGGGTATGCTTGGCATCCAAACTGCAGTATAAAGATAAAGAAAACACCATACCCAGACCTGAGTTTTGCAAAAGGAGGTAAAGAATTATAGGTATAGAAGGTTATAGGTATAGAAGGTATACAATTACAAAAAGTCAGTCATTTGGTAAAAAGGTCTCTTTCCTTGCATTTACAAAAAAAAAAAGTTGTTTCAAAAGGTCTCTTTCCTTTCAAAAAAAAAACGTGACTGCTGACAACAGTCGCTAACGCAGAAGCAGAAGAAATGTGGCATAAGTAGATGAAGGAACATAATGGTGTTAAGCACTCACCCAAAACTACAGCACAGATGAAGAACACGCCAGCTGCAGGCAAAAGGGTGGGAGTTAGGGATGGGCATTTTGAATAAATTTCCATAATCGAAATTCGGGAAAATTAACAATCAATTATCGATTATCACTATTCACTAATAATTATCTTCTATCTATAAAAGGGAGCTAGGGCTGTCCCACTGATGACATCATCAGTGGTGTCATAAATTCACACACACACACACACACACACACACACACACACACACACACACACACACACACACACACACACACACACACACACACACACACACACACACACACACACACACACACACACACACACACACACACACACACACACACACACACACACACACACACACACACAGTCCCAGTGATGATATGCATGAAATGCAGCAGAACCACACACTCACGCATTTGACTCTCTACTGCCCACTGGTGGATGGATGTATTGCTAACATGATACCAACGTGAAAGACGCATGAAAGTATGTGGGCAGTGATGAGATTACACGGTTTGAAACGGACACATTTATTTTCGTATGAAAATGGAGTATAAATGAGCCTTAAGGCTGAGGCTATAGTTCAGTGTCAGGTCATTCTCACTTGAATATTGCACTTGTAAGACTGTTTTTTGTTAATAATAAGAAAAAAGAAAAAAGACAGACTGTTCTGCGAAACAGTCTGTAATTCACGCCCACAGAACATGGACAAAGGAAGTTGGCAGGAAAAAACTATTCAGAACGGAGGAAGTTCGAACCAATGCAGGTGATTATTATCCGGGACATCCCCCTATCAGTCTTACGGGCTCTACACACCAACATGAGCGATGTACTCGCTATGCTCGCTATCGCCCAGTCAAGGTTCCTACACACCGCCGACGAGTCTAAGCGATAAACTCGCAGGCACTCGCAACTCGCCCTGCAGCTTGGTTGGCTGCCTTGCTGTATTCCCGTCTTCAATTGGTCTATTTCGGTTTTGGCCCCTCCTCTCGTCTTGTCGCCTGCGATGTCCACTCGCCAGGTCTCCCAGCATGCTTTGCAAGCTGGTGAGCGACAAGATGGCGCGGGGGAAGGAGGGGCATTTCGAAATCGACCAATTGAAGACGGAAATACAGCAAGGCAGCCAACCACGTTGCAGGGCGAGTGCGAGTGCCTGCGAGTTTCTCGCTTAGACTCGTTGGTGGTGTGTAGGAACCGTCAGCCCTGCCCCGCCGCTACAGCGTGGTTGGCTGCCTTGCTGTATTTCCGTCTTCAATTGGTCGATTTCGAAATGGCCCCTCCTTCCCTCGCTGCCCGTCTGTCGCTCACCACCTTGCCAAGCATGCTGGGATACCTGGCGTCAGGACATCGCAAACGACAAGACGAGAGGAGGGGCCAAAATCTAAATAGACCAATTGCAACGTAAAAGTAGAATTTCTTCTTCAGTTTACTGCTCCACAGACAATAGTAAATCTCCCCCTTTTACCACAAAGCCAGACCACAAAATTACTCACATTATCTGACACACTGTTATCAGCAATTTACAGCATGGTAAAAAAAAACTTTGCTACAACAGCTAGCCAAATATGCCCTCAAAATATCAGCTACATATCCATATGACTTCATTGTGATCATGTGCACTTTTTCTGTTTTCCCTGCACCTGTCATGTGCTGAAATGATCCTGCGCCGCTCCCGTTGGTGGTCAGAGTAACAGAGGGACAGAGGCTGGCAATATCTCCCACTTAGAGAGAGAGAAAGAGAGAGAACACACGTCTTTACTTTCATTATAGTTTACAGTTGTGCATCTCACATTCTCACACTTTAGCTTTATTCATCCATACTATCAATAGAATCTGTGACAATCACACATTCAACTGTGACGTCACACACACACACACACACACACACACACACAGACAGTAGTTCAGAAAATAATAGAAGTGATATTAGATTGAATCACCCGAGTTATTGGTAGACATTTACCAATACACAGAAGAATATGATGCAACTCCTTGTCATCTCTGCTTTGAAGCTTGGCTCTACTAGATTTGCTGCAATGAGTGCTGCTTTCTGCCGCCTACTTGCGCACATGTCTCTGTGAGACATATGTGTTCAATTAAAATAAAAATTTGGTCGAACAAAGGTCCATCGGAACATCACAACGTCTAACTTTTGTGATGATTCAGTGCCATATAAGTAGCCTAATAGTTATATCAGCGTCTGCATAGTCAACAACTGACTGTTACATCAAATAAAGTAATTCAGTATTTCAACAATGTCTATTTTTTCATGATTTTGCATCCCTGTTTAATAATTCTCAATCATTTATCAGTTATAGGTCAGGGTCCATATAAGACAGTGTCAGAGTCCGGACCGCAATCTGCCATTTGGTGATGCCTGCCATATAGCATACTACAACATATATCAAACACACTCACATTCAAGCAATGGGCAATTTAGAGTGTCCAATTCACCCGACTTTCATATCTTTGGACTGGATGGGTCCAGGGTGGGTGGGTGCCTGAGGCTTGTGTGTAATTTTCTAATTCTACATAATCAGTGTCACCAGCTGTTGAATCTGTGATTGTTTTCTATTAATTAAAATCAGTTTCTGAATTAGCTCACGAAAAATCACATTGTAGATGAAACCATAAAAGTGAATACTCTACCTGCAGTGATGTTCTTCATATCAATAAGATGGCCGTCCTCCAATTCGAAATCGCATAGATCGCTTGAATTCACTGACACCCAATTATTGCAATTGCAAAGTTGCTCGGTTGGTAGATCTCTTGTACAGGTGCCAGTTTTTTTCACCGGTTCATCTTTATTTTCACAATACACAGTCATATTCGCATGGCATCCTGTGATATTGGCATTGCAGGCGTAGATCATGTAATTTCCACCTGCAAGATGATGCATCTACTGTATGAGTAAGCCACATAAATAACAGGTAAAAAAACATTTGCAATACATTATTCAGACTGTATAAACAGATTAAGACTTACTTGGGCTTGGTGGAATTGACAAGTTCTTTGAGAGCCTTATGAAACCCAGTAGAAAGATGAGGAGTCCTGTGAAGACAAAAGTAGAAACTAAATTAGAACATCAGATGGTTGGTCGACATGGACACATTTTAAAATTGGTATGAGGTCAAAAACCTACTTTTGTTACAGATCATTGTTGAACTCTGGGTCTTGAGCAGATGAGGTTCAGGAGAAATGATGCAGTACAGGTAGGCTATATGGACACAGAATACAGCATATCAGCACTTTTAATTAATAACACACACTTTTAATTAAGTCACTTTTGTGGTATTTACATAGACTGCATGAATTCCCTAACCACTAACCAACTTGCCAAACCTAACTTGCAGCGTGAACTGTCACCTAACCCACTATGCCAAAAATCCAGACTAAAAAAGACTAGGGGGGGGGGTAAGGGGGGTGCGCATGGACCCCTCCTCATCCAGCCGCACTGGTAGGGTTAGGTAAGGTTTACGCAAACCTAAACCTAAACCAACCCTATATCACTGATAGTCGGGGAGCCATGGGGTTGAACGTTGTTTCGTCTGATATATATATACTGTATATACAGTATATATATACTGTATATATATATATATATATATATTTATACCATGGTCTGGGTGAATACTCGATTCTGATTGGCTGCAGAGTGTCCATTAAAAAGTGATAATGTACAGTTGGTAAAGTCGGTAAATAGTCGGTAAATAGTTTCAACAGTGTTATCAAGAGAGCAGTTTGAGCTCTATACCCCCGTTAAGGGATAATATGGCACTTTTGTAAGTTGAGAAAAAAAAAGAGTTGGTCAAAGTAAGTATTTAAATCACCCCTGTGTGCTCAGTTTATCAAAAATAACTCTTATTTACAATTTTGATTTTCGTTTCGGAGATTTCCCTCCCCTGACAGAAGCCGGCTCTGAGCCATTAAGTGCCTCTGCAAGCTGAGCGGGGGCGAGCTGCGCCCTCCGGGGGCGAGCCGAAATGGAGGCAGAATCCTGACTGTAACAAAACTGCCCTCACACGTGTGAGCATCATGTCCCATGTTGCGGTCTGAGCGAGGGGACTATTTTCTCTGCGGTTCTTAAATCATCTCCAAGGTTATAAAAACTAAATTTTGATTGCAAAACACATGAAAATATAAATGAATGGTCTTGTTTTGTTGGCAAGTGACCATGGTATAAGCGGAAGCAACCCGTCCTCGGCTGGCGCCTCGGACCGGTTCACGCTTCTCGCGTCATCCCTTAAAAAGTGATAATGGACACCTCGTCGTGCATTAACCCTTACATACCGGTATATGTGTGTGTGTGTGTGTGTGTGTGTGTGTGTGTGTGTGTGTGTGTGTGTGTGTGTGTGTGTGTGCAGGGCCGGCTCGCCCTACAGGCGAAACAGTTTCCTGCCTGGGCCAGGGGCGCCAGTTCGGCTAGGGCGCTCTGTAGCCCTCACAAAACAACAAACAAACAAAAACAAAAATCGCTGGTGTGCGCCAAGGCGCCCCCTCCTTTTCTGAACAATCAGTGCCTGAAATTGGGCACAGGATTGCGGAAATCCCGCATCTGTTTGCGCGAACCGATGTCTATGAGTGCGTTTACATGCAGACAATAAACGGATAACTGAGAATAATCAGTTTATGGCAATAATCTGATTTCTGCGTTTACATGTACTTTAACTCATTCACCGCCAATGACGTCTTTGACGTGTTATCAGCAATGGCCTTCCCCGCCAAGGACGTGTTTGACGTGTTTTTGTTTTTATTGGTGCAGCGCCTGCAGCAAACACTTGCCCAGCCTGTCACACAGACACAGGTCCCTGCCTTCAAAGGGTAGCCGACAGCACGCGATCAAACACATACCGCAGCTGTTGTTTTGAAATTGAGCAGAGGGAAAGCAGAGAAGGGGTAACGCTTCCTTGTGCAGACAGGAGAAACGCAATTGAAACGCCGAGCTGGAGTCGCCTTCCTCTGTGCCAGCCAGGAGAAAACGGGAGAAAGTAATCAAGAGATGTGTTTGATCATCGGAGGAATGAGGAAATGATCGATCAGTTTGCGAGGGCGGTGAGGACGTGTTGAATAGCCGAGGGGAAAACGGGAACGATCATAGATATGACAGGGAGACATGGACGAGGACGGTGTACCAGAACAAATCAAAATAAACACAGGAACAGCTAGGCAGCAGCGGGCAGAAGGCACTCACAGCAGCCCGCTGTCCTTCTCAAGAGCTCTTCAGTTGGTTCATGAAATCGCTGGGCTGCTCGCCCTCCAGTGTTGCTCCTGGCCAATCCCAGCGCCACAGGGCGTGGTTATTGCTTATCCTATGTTGGGTTAGAAATCTAAAAGGGGGATCGTGTGTGTGTGTGTGTGTGTGTGTGTGTGTGTGTGTGTGTGTGTGTGTGTGTGTGTGTGTGTGTCTGTCTGTCTGTCTGTCTGTCTGTCGGTGTGTCTGTCTGTCTGTCTGTCTGTCTGTCTGCACACTCACACCGAGTAAACTGTATTGTTGAATGTAAAAAAAAAAGCACTTCATGTGTGTATATATATATATATATTTTTTTTTTGTCATTTGTGTCCTAACGAATAATATTTACATGTCTGATGTCAATACAGTTCAAAATAAAAGAATTGAGAGTGAGTTATGCCTGAGATTGTGCCCTTTTACAAAAATGCTTTTTTCTCCCTTTTCTCTTCCCAGACAGGCTTTTTTGGTGAACATGGGGTGTATAAAAAGGGTTATAAGTAGAGTACAGAACATGCTAAAAGCTAACTTTCTTTTTGGGGGTGAAAGTAGAGACTTAGATCTTCATTTCGAGGTATTGGACATCACTGTAGTCCTAGTACAGAATTTACTGTGGGTCTTGAAAGATGACCAAACATTATGGAAATACTTGGCCTGTGCCAAAAATGCCAGTCAGATATTGGCAGTGAATGAGTTAATAATCTGACAATAGGAGAAACCCGGGTTTACATGATTCAGTCAATTAGTCGGATTTCTCTCCAGAAAGGCAGCATTAATTCCGCAATAAAACAACAGAATATAGTTGCAAAATGCAAAATCACATTTTCCTAATTTATTTGTCCAGCGCAGAGGATGGTTTAGGTGAAAATTAGGTTGTGTATCTCGTCTACTTTACTAAAATTGGAATAGGCATCGCGTCGCTTTGGAAGTGCATCTGTCAATAATATTTCCAACTTTACCGAGCACACAGCACAGAGGCAGGCAGGTGAGGTGACTTAAGCACGTCAAATGTTCATGACCCACAACGTGTGTTGAATTGAAATACTCTACCTGTCAGAAAACGGACAGAATTTGTCACGGATATTAACGTTATGTGGGTCTTGTGTTTTGAACGACTGAGTCTGTTGTCCGTAGGCTACGTGTTTTTTTTAATCTGTCATCTGAAAAACATCGTCACGCACGCACCTTGGACAATGCGTTTTATTAATAAATTCATCATTCTATTTGCAATCCGAGACAAATGTTCGTCCCTGTAATGTTCATGGCATGGCACTGGGGACTTTATTCGTGCAAGCAGACACCACAGTCGTCTCCTGTAGAATATCGACATTTCAACATGATAGCAGCAGCGGTGCCTGTTAGCAGAGCTCCCCGCTCCGCTCAGCCAGTGCTCACTTTCATCTCGTGAAGCCGGGTGTGGTTTGCTGTGGCCGGGGGAGAGGGAGGAGAGAGGGGCCAGTGAGTGCAGCGCGTCTCTCCCTACCTCACGCGCTCCTGTGCTCTCTCCCGCAACTCGTACATGCGCAGATATATAAACCCGAAAGAAACCCGGTTAATGTGTATACATGCAGAGAGAAGACCGATTATTGGCCAGAAACCTAGGTGTGTTTATCGGTTTATTCATAACCCGTTTATGACCATAAACGGATAAAGCTTATCAGTTTATGCTGTTTACATGACCACTTGAATAATCAGGTAACTCAGAAATCCGCTAATAAACAGTTTATTGGTGTGCATGTAAACGCACTCTATGTTATGGTGCAGAACGCATACAACTGGACAAGCCGCTTGTCACAGACAGGATCCAGGAGCAGCATCAGTGCAGCAGCTGAGTAGCCTACGTCGGAGGATTGTGGTTACGCCATCCGCGGTCGGAGGTGGTGGTGAGTGTCACTTCACCGGCCTTAGTGCCTTCTCCTCCCCGTCAAAAGTGAAACAGGAAAATACATTTTAAAAGGCTGTAGGCTGCTTTAGTTTAGTTTCCCTCTTTCTTTTGTTTTGTTTCTGTTTGACATCTACTAGCGTGTAATCCTGGTCGCTTTCAGTAGTCTGGAGCCATTTTGAAACATTTCTGCTGATTCAGGCAAACTAATTGACAAAGCACCCGGATGATTTTTATTGTGAAGAACCTACAGATACAGCTGTGCTGCTGCTGCTGCTGCTTGCCAGAGACGTGCACAGACAAGTTTCAAATCAAGTCTCACCTAGGGCTCCAATTTGAGCCCTCTGTGTGTGTGTGTGTGTGTGTGTGTGTGTGTGTGAGGGAGAGAGAGGGAGGGAGAGAGAGGGAGGAGAGAGAGATGGAGAGAGGGAGAGAGAGGAGAGACAGAGAGAAAGAGGGAGAGAGGAGAAAGAGAGGGAGGGAGAGTGTGTGGAGACTAAGTGTAAGATTCCAAAACGTGGTACTCTCTCTCTCCTATTAAAGTCATGTCCACACATTCATCCAGGGCCAACAGCAGCACAAGGCAGGGGGAAACCCAGGCGCAGGCAGGAATAGATACTCTGGCGTGGCTCTCTCTAAAACTTGCACTCTGAACACGGGTGTCCCCCAGTGATCTGTCCTCGGCCCCTTCCTGTTCCTTCTTTATGTTAGGTCCCTTGGTCACGTAATCACTTCCCACGGTTTCTCCTACCACAGCTATGCAGATGACACTCAACTTTTCCTCTCTTTTCCCCCTTCTGACACCCAAATCGAGTCACGTCTGGCCGCTTGCCTTAAGGACATTGTCTCCTGGATGACTGTCCATCACCTCAAACTCAACCTCAGCAAAACCGAGCTCCTCTTCCTCCCTGGGAAAGACTGTCCACTCACTGACCTCTCCATCACCATCGACAATATCACTGTACTGCCGTCAAGTACTGTTAACACATTCACTGCCAGCCGTTTTTTTTTTACTGTAGGTAGGTTCTGCCAGAGGGTTTTTTTGAGGATTCTGGCTTATCTTTCAAGACCCGAGGATTCTTTTCTGCTAAGATTTTGTGAACACACAATATCTCAAAAGAACTAATAGAATGTGTGCTTTCTCTGTCTAAAAGAGTTAGTTTGTAGAGTTAGTAGTTATGTAAGCATTAGTAGTTGAATACAGCATGGTTTCAGCGTCTGAAAAATTATTCAGAGATAAACGGCTTTTTGTGAAATTCGATAGAACAGTCACTTTAACCATTCATTTTTGGCATCAGTAAGACGTCAGACATCTAAACAATAGTTTTGAACAGTAATTTCCTCCATAACAGCAGGAAACCCCCCTCTGCTTCCAACTCCTCCCTCCGTGGGCGTTCTCCTCCGCCCTCCTTGGCTCTGCAGCGGGTCTGTGACAAACGAGTTGCTGCTTTGCTGCTGCTGCCTGGCAGTCTGGATGGGGCTCGCTGGATGGGTTTCGCTCGTTTCTTGGCGGTCCGGTTGAGAGCTCTGATGAAGCTCTTGCGATTCTGGGCTTATTTATGGTGCGTGTTTCAAAGTGTGCATCCAGTCTATTCTTGGAACCCCCCACCGTTGCCACCGCTGTGCATCAGCGCGAAAGTGAAAGCGTTTTCGCCATCGATTTTACAGTATGAGAACGGCTTCCTCGCGCTTTTCCCTCCATTTTTGGCTCGCCTCTTTCTACTGTGGAGAGACATGTCGCCACTCAGTGGGTCGGTAAAATAGATTATACACATTCAATACCTCCAATTCTGGTATAGGAGACGTAAAAGGGTTAGATCAACGTCCCACCGTCAAAAAAAAAAAATCGACGTAAATTTGACGTAAAAACACGTCATTGGCAGTGAACCGTTGGATTTTGTTTGACGTAAAAACACGTCATTGGCAGTGAACGTGTTAAGAACCTTGGTGTAACTCTAGATAACCAGCTATCCAACTCAGCCTTCATCACAGCAACTGCCCGCTCCTGTAGGTTCTCCCTGTATAACATTAGAAAGATTCGTCCATTCCTCACTAGAGAGGCGGCTCAACTCCTGGTCCAGGCACTCGTCCTTTCCCGCCTTGACTATTGTAATGTCCTATTGGCGGGGCTACCTGCCTCGGCCATCCAACCCCTCCAACTCATTCAAAATTCTGCTGCCCGTCTGGTGTTCAACCTACCTAAATTCTCCCATGTCACTCCTCTCTTTCGTGACCTTCACTGGCTCCCCATCATGGCCTGTATCAAATTCAAGACCCTGGTACTGGCCTACCGAGCAGTTCACCGATCAGCCCCGCTCTACTTACAATCCCTGGTCAGCTTCCAAACATCCCACCATTCCCTCCGCTCCTCCACCTGCACGGCTCGCCTCGCCCCTCCATCGCTGCATGACCCTGGGGGACGCTTGTCTCGTTCAAGACTGTTCTCCTCCCTGGCTCCTCAATGGTGGAATGAACTTCCCCCCTTCGTCATGCTGGCCGAGACACTGCCGATATTTCGCCGGAGACTAAAAACGTATCTTTTCGGGCTACACCTGGGCCCCTCCGGAAACGTTTAACTCTTATTGATTGTATGTGTTTCTAGTTATGTTTTCACTGAATGAAATTTTTCCATTTTTCTGAATGAATTGTATTGAAATGTGATGTAAGTCGCTTTGGATAACGCTTTTGGCGTCTGCCAAATGAAATAAAGTAAAGTAAAGTAAAGCAAGTGCCAACAGCTAATGAAGAGTGATTAAATCAGTGGTCCTCCTCAATGTGGGGTGTGTGGACCACCAGCCGTGGGTCCTTGAGGGAGTTCCGCCAGGGGGGTCCCCACCCCAGCAAACTGATGAAGTGTTAAGTGTTAAGCTTTGCCATTATTCAATTGAGAAGTTAACACAATTAGAGAATGTAGAAGACTGTTTTGATCTAGTTTAACTGTTATATCTAGATACAATGGAGATAGTTGTGGAATTGTGTCTGAAAAATATATCTAACAATACATTTATTCTATTTTTATTCTATTTATTCTATATATTTGGGTCTGAGAGGGAAAAAAATACTTTTCTTCAAATGGGAGGGGGCTTAAATCACTAAACCAAACAGATGAAGAGTAAATTGGAGGATTGAATCTGGATGAAAATATCAAACGCATTTTGCCTAAATTCACCCAGGATGGTTTGCATCCATTTGAGTTAGCTGATAAGAGTGTATCGCTTCTCCAACTAACTGCCCCTGTTTTGAGGTGTTTTGAGGTTTCGGAGCCAACTGCTGCACAACCAAAAGTCCCACCGCCAATTGGCGGTTGTTGGCGTGGGCGGTTGAGCTGGGACCACATTCCTCACCACACCCTCACCACACTCTCACACTCTCGCTCTCTCTCTCACACACACACACACACACCATTGGGGCGGCTGTAGCTCAGCCGCCCCAATGCAACATGTGCAACATGTGCAATTCGAAATAACGCCTCAGGAGGTAGAGCGGGTCGTCCACTAATCGCTTTGGATAAAAGAGGTCGGTGGGTCGATTCCCGGCTCCTCCAGTCTGCATGTCGAAGTGTCCTTGGGCAAGATACTGAACCTCAAATTGCTCCCGTTGGTGTGCCAGCACCCTGCGTGGTAACCTGCCGCCATCGATATATGAATGGGTGAATGTACCTACTGACTTTAAAGCGCTTTGGATAAAAGCGCTATATAAATGCAGGCCATCTACACACACACACTCTTCAATTTCAATTTCAATTCAATTTCAATTTCAATTTATTTATTTGTTCGATAGGGGACAGGTGTACATTAATGAACATTAAACATTTTTTTTAAATGCATGACAATTGCAGTCACAAGACTGATTTCCATTGTTAGTTCCCCTGCCAGATGATACAGGCTTAGAGTCCTGATAGGGGTAAAAAGTAACATAGTGCAACAAAAACATATTTAAAATGTAAACACAATACAAAGTGCAAGTATGCAGAGATATACAATCAGATACTGAGAACCTGAGTTTGAGATCTACATAGCTAAGTGTAAAATGCAAAGTACAAATATACAAGAATATACAGTCAGATACTAAAACCTGAGTTTGGGATCAACATACAGCTAAAATGTAAGATCTACATAGAAGACTTACTCAACAGATATAAGAGAAAAAAAAATAAAAAAAATACAGAGAACAACACACATATCCATACAAAATAAGCATACTGTTCTATACCCTAGTGATGTGTACATAGTTGAGTGGACTTCAGCCATCTCTTCAATTGACCCTTAAACATGCCTAGTGTTGGACATTCCCTTATGGCGGATGGAATTGTGTTCCAGAGTTTGCCACCCTTGACAGACAGAACTGTCTGGCCAAAGGTGGTGCGCCTGTACAGGATAACACAGTCGCCTCTAATTGAGGCTCTGGTGGTTCTGGTTGTGGATCCAGATACAGGTCTCTGATTGATGTACTCATTTAGCGGGGGAGGGGCAAGGCCATTTAGTACCTTGAAAACGGTGCATGCATATTTAAAGGAAATGAAGTTATTGAAACTTAGTAAGTTGTGTTTGACCAGGATGTTACAATAGTGGTAGGAACGGGTTTTTTTGTCAAATACTTTTAGTGCTCTCTTGTAGAGTGACTCAAGTGGTTTGAGTGTGGACATGCATGTGAGAGACCAGCTGGTCACACAGTAGTCCAGGTGAGAAAATATCATAGCATGTAAGAATGTCCTGGCAGAATCTACAGACATGCTGTGTCTAATGTGTTTGAAGTTGAGCAGGTTGAATTTCACCGAGTTTGCAACCTTTTTAACCTGGTTCTTAAAGGTCAGTGTGGGGTCTAATATCACACCTAGGTATTTAAATTCTGATACTAATTCCAGTTCAACATCATTGAAGAAAACATTCGTGCGGGTTGCTGCATGAGGACGTTTGGTGAACATCATGCACACCGTTTTCTTGGTGTTCAACAAAAGGCAGGATTCAGAAAGCCAATTCTGTACCTCAGATGCAGCGGATGTTAGGAGGCAAGAGTCCTCCGCGATGTTTTTAGCAGGGGTGAAAATTACTGCATCATCCGCATACATCTGGGAGTGCAGATTTCAACAGAAATATGGCAAGTTATTAATAAATCTCTCCACTCTGGACTTTACTTCCCTGTCTCCATCCCCGGGGAGGGTGAGTCATGGGAGAGCTGGGGGTGATTTGGAGTCTTCCTCTGATGAGTCACTGACCACACACACACAGACACACACACACACACACACACACACACACACACACACACACACACACACACACACACACACACACACACACACACACACACACACACACACAAACTGCATCCATTGTTTGAAGCCAGTATTGAGCAGGAATGGGAAGAAGATTATAGTAGCCTAAATACAACAACAAATATGACTTTGATAACAAAACAATCAAAATAAACTATTACATTACTGATTAGGCCTATAGCCTACTTCTACAGATAAACACACAATCAGCAATCTCAACAGACCGACTGCATGAAAGTAGCCTAACCGGGTGCTTCTAGGATTTTAAGCCATTGTGGGCGTAACCCAGACCTCTGTAGCCTGTAGTTTCATGTGGTATAAGTATTAAAAATGAGCCCGCCACAGCAGGAGAAACCCATGTCATACACATCAATCAATGAATCAGATCCTTTATTAACGAGAGCTGAAAAAGTAATGGCCATCCCTGTTACAGTACATTCATATCAATGTTGATATCATTAAAGCATTTAGTTGACTGTGAAAGTTATATTAAAAAGCTGCAGAATATGAACAGCAAACATTTTCCAAATATACAATATACAAATATACCCAGACCGAGTAGGTAGGCCCTATTCACCTTATTCACCACGCCCACTTTTTCTCTCTTCCGCGTTCAACGCAAACGTATTTGTTCTTCCGGTTCAGTGCTAGTTGCGAAGGCCACTAGTGGCTAATAATATTAGCCACTAGTTAGTTATGTTATATGGCAGTAAAATGCCACTGAATGACCAAATTGATATAACCGTTAACCATTTCGAGTAACACTGATTCCATACGGATCACCAGCGTTAGTTTGTTGTTTATAACGTGGCTATATTCATAACGTTTCTATCTCGGATGCGTTATTTCGAATCGCACATAGGTTACGCAACCTAACATTGGTGCGCAACCTAACGTCCACTCCACTAACGTCGTCTTAAGAGCACAATATTCCTGGAATGCAAGTTTAACTAAACAGTTACATATCCTCTGCATTCTACATAAAATTAAGATATTACGGGTTGTTTTATTTTGCATGTTACATACGTATTGGCCAAGATATGTTAGTTTATGGCGGAGTAATTCTGCCAGTTTAAATGCGGACTGTGCGCAGCCATCTTGCCTGCGGAGTTTTTGGCAAGTCAAAACGGAAATACTATTACAAAATGACGTAATGCGGAAGCGTCCATGTGTGAGCAAAGAATAAGGTGAATAGGCCTATACTGATCAATTAAAAATACTGATAAGTTATATTGTGGTGGAATTTTGCTAAGCGCACAGGCCGTGAACAGTGAAATCGTTGCTCTCAAGGAAGTTGTGAGCAGGTCTTATCTCGGGAAGCAGAGGGCCGCCTCAGAGCAACAGGGTGGTCCCTGTGACTTCCTGAATGAGACTTGCGTGCCAGGAGGCCTATATAAGAGCTGTGAACTTACAATAAAGCAGACCAACTATCTATTCCAGGACTGTGTGACTGTCTCTTTCTTAGAGGGTTTCTGAGGGTATCTGAGGGTTTTTCTTAGATCGGTTTTTAACTTCCACAAATTGGCGCACCAACGAGGGGCAATTGAAGGCTCGAGTAGTTTGTGGGCTGAGGATCATGGTGTGAGGTGTCAACCTGTGGCCACGAAAAAAGATAAAAGGTAAGGCAATTTAAGCCAATTATTAAACATTAATTAGTGATTCACACACCATGACGCAGCACGGCAAACTGCTCCCACCTTAAATAACGAACCAAGGGGGAGAGAGGACACTGTCTGGCTGGAAGAAGAGAAAGGTCCACTCATACAAAGAGATACAGGGACCCCTAGGGGGTAACCACTGCTCGTTGTATGTTTTACTAAATTTTATTTAATGCCAAAGGTGGCAAGAGAATGAGCTGAGCCCAGCTGAGGACAGCATACATGTAAATAAGTTTCCGATCGAAGGCCAAAAAGTGGCAGGAATCTTCAAGCCCTGGGGATTCAAAGGGAGGCAAAAAGATAAGCCTGACTGTAATAACTGAGTATTAAGTATATTATACCATTAACAAGGTTACTGCTTCAAGAGCTCTGAAGGTCAGAACCAGTGAAGTTAAGGTGTAACTAAAAGAAAAAACTCGTGGAAAAGTAGCCACGATTATAACAGGCCAGAAGCGAGTCTGAGAAAAAATATTGCAGTCATTATGAGTGGGCAAAATAATTATGAGTAACTTAGACAGAAATAAATATTAGTCTGGGCAGACTATAAAAAGCTTGCAGTGCATGGGCATACATCGATACATCGAAGCATGAACAACACACAAGCGTATAATCACACATTGTATAATAAGAAAATAGACACGCATGATCGCATGTAAAAAGCAACGTATTAGGAGACAATCCAACAGATACACATTAACATATAACATATGGAAAAATGATGTACAAGTTATGTTTTAAATGCTGCTGAATGCTTGTGACTAATGCTGTGTTATATGCGATGCAAGTGATTAAGACTAGTCCATTAACGGCTGTGTTGAAAAAATGATGTGCTATGTACAAGTTGTGTTTATAAATGCTGCTAAACGCTGTGATTAAGGCTGTGTTATATGCGATGCAAGCGATTCAAAACTAGGCGGTTGGCGGATGGCTACTGTTGTTCCTTATGGTTTATATAGGTTGTTTGAATCATTGTAATGCAGATGAGGAATGGTGAGGTTCCATTATCTAACAGCTACATTAAATGGGAACAGTTTGATTTGGATCCAAGGAAGAGGTGCAAACTTCAAAGTCCTTCTGACAAAAGTATTGTGTTATTATAGTGTATAGAGGAACTTTCTGTGTTGTATAGTATAGTCATGAACAGGACATATTCAGTTAACGCGTGAGGTGTGGAGCAAAGCCACAGTCGAGAGGGCCGGAACTGTCACCTACAGCTCCTTCTGTGTGAATGGACTGGTAGCAAGAGCAGCTTCCTGCCCCCTGAACCAAGGCTGCAGTGTGTGGATTCTCAGGCAGGCTCCAAAGTTATTTTGAGAAACGGGCGTGCTGCCAACTGCACCATTGGTGTGCCAAGAGCTCCCCCCGCCCTTGACAATGACAAGCACAAGCGAGTCGACTGACCAACAGGGAAGCAGAGACTAGACACAGATACATACAGACTGGGCCACAATACAGACAGGCCAACACATAACACAGTGTACATTATAAGTCTATTAAACAAGTACAATACTGTTGAGCTTGATCAACTAAACAGTATAACTTAAAACCAAACATGAGTATGACCGCAGTAATAATGTACCAGCTTGGTACCAAATAGAAACTTGATTGTTAATT
The DNA here is from genome assembly GCF_964638095.1 of Poromitra crassiceps. NCBI lineage: Eukaryota > Metazoa > Chordata > Actinopteri > Beryciformes > Melamphaidae > Poromitra > Poromitra crassiceps. The sequence continues at coordinate 37,869,971 of NC_139626.1, read as the reverse complement.
ACAGGCCAGTTGCAGCCCCTCAGAGGCTAGTGGATCCTGAACTAATTGAATTTTTTGGCCGAAAAAGTTATCTTTAGAAAAGAAAAAGACTGAACATTTACTAGTATTTGTATGATGGCTAGTGCTAATTTCAGGCTGTGCTAATTTATTTATTTTTTTACTTCTAAATTAAGCAAGTCCTTCTGTGCAACATCTTAGAAATCATTTGGAAACACGTGCTAGCCGTGTTTTATAAAACATTTGCATAGAGGTCTCCTCTATGGTCATATGCATCAATAATTCATCTCTGAGAAAAGAGCACTTCCCCATTCCATCCATCCAGCCAGCCAGCCTTTCCTCCCCCTGTGGACATCAGCTGACTGACTGACTGACTGACTGACTGACTGACTGACTGTCTGTCTGTCTGTCTGACTGACTGACTGACTGACTGACTGACTGACTGATGACCACTCTGACCCAGAGTCTATTTCGGCACGTAGACTCTGACTGACTGACTCGTAGGTTGATGACAGGTTGTTAGCTACTGTTGTGAAATATTGTCAGAAACAGGAAGGATGTGAGCTCCACATGCCCTTCTTTAGCCTATAGTAAAACACCAACAAGAAAGAGGAAAGAACTGGGAGCCTGGGAGGCTTCATTTAGTGAAACTGAGATTTTAGCTTTTTACCACAGTCTGATTGGTTTGCAATATGGCCATTTAGAAAGTCTCAGTTTCAACATAGGCCTTCTAAGTATACGATCTGATGCACTTACAGCTTCACAGCCAATTTTCCCTCTCAGCCAGTAAAGGGGAGGACAGGCGTGTGGGAGAGGAGGAGGGAAGATCGGTCCAATATGCATCTTAGCCACCACTTAGCCATCGAACAGATTCAAGAGGGAAACTCTCATAGTTATATAGCCTACTAATAAAAAAAGCTATAGGTCAAGGTACTGTTTTACCACTAACCTGAATATAAGACACAATTTTACTTTTTTGTTGCACTTCTCTGTTTATACTGATGATTTTAGCTGGTGTTACTCCTCTGTCCACTTGGCTATTATTTTTCACTATTTTAACTATTTATGTTATATTTGTACTATGTTGTAAACGGAGTCCACAGCACAAGAATTTCACACGTGATACTTGTAGCACGGAGTGACAATAAAAATCTTGAATCTTGAATCTTCAACAAAATAAGCTCCTGAAATATGCATCTGATGCAGGGTACTAGATGTGAAATATGCATCTGATGCAGGGTACTAGATGTGAAATATGCATCTGATGCAGGGTAGCCTACTACTAGATGTGAAATATGCATCTGATGCAGGGTACTAGATGTGAAATATGCATCTGATGCAGAGTACTAGATGTGAAATATGCATCTGATGCAGGGTAGCCTACTACTAGATGTGAAATATGCATCTGATGCAGGGTACTAGATGTGAAATATGCATCTGATGCAGAGTACTAGATGTGAAATATGCATCTGATGCAGGGTACTAGATGTGAAATATGCATCTGATGCAGGCTACTAGATGTGAAATATGCATCTGATGCAGGGTACTAGATGTGAAATATGCATCTGATGCAGGGTACTAGATGTGAAATATGCATCTGATGCAGGGTACTAGATGTGAAATATGCATCTGATGCAGGGTACTAGATGTGAAATATGAATCTGATGCAGGGTACTAGATGTGAAATATGCATCTGATGCAGGGTACTAGATGTGAAATATGCATCTGATGCAGGGTACTAGATGTGAAATATGCATCTGATGCAGGGTACTAGATGTGAAATATGCATCTGATGCAGGGTACTAGATGTGAAATATGCACCTGATGCAGGGTAGCCTACTACTAGATGTGAAATATGCATCTGATGCAGGGTACTAGATGTGAAATATGCATCTGATGCAGGCTACTAGATGACCTCCACGATTAAAAATAGGATTGGCCCTCTCTCTTCTGCTGTCCGCCCTAACCTACGAAACTTAGGGGTCTTTTTCGATCACTCTTTATCACTTGACGTCCATATCAAACAGATCTCTAAAAAATGCTTTTTCCACCAACGTAATATAGGTAAGCTTAGATCAACACTCTCCTTTCCTGAGATGGAAAAAGTTAATCCACGCTTTCATCTCTTCACGTTTAGATTACTGTAATGCTCTTTTCCCATTGCTCAGTAAGGCCGCCCTACGCCGCGTGCAGACCATTCAAAATGCGGCCGCTCGTCAAACAGGAGATGTCACATCACCCCGGTTCTCACGTCACTTCACTGGTTACCTGTTGCTTATAGATTCCAGTTCAAAATGATCACCCTCACCTACAAAGCACTACACGGTCAGGCACCTGAGATTACATCTCTGATTTACTTCACCCCCATACATCTGCTCGCTCCCTCAGATCCACTGATCTAAACCTGCTTCAGGTTCCTCGCACTCGCCTTAAGACCCGTGGCGACCGAGCCTTTGAGCCCATACCTAAACTATGGAACAACCTGCCTCCGCCCCTTAAAGCTGCTGTTTCCGTGGAGTCTTTCAAACGCCACCTAAAGACTCACCTTTTTAGAGAAGCATTCAGTGCCTGACACTTGTCCAGCTCTGTATCCCTGTGTTGTTGTTTTCCTTATGAAATGTATATCTTTAAACAACATGGACAGTTTACTCTCCCCGTTGTTTACTGACTAGAACACTATGTATAGCGATCGCTATTTCTATTCTCGATTTTAATAGTGTATAGTATATCTCTGTATTTGTCTTATGTTGTGTAAAGTACTTTGTGATCTCGGTCTGTGAAAGGTGCTCTATAAATAAAGTTATTATTATTGTCACAGGGTGACTAGTGTCTATGTGTGTGTGTGCGAGAGATTGAGTGCCACGCCTTCTACTCTTGCCACAGGGGTTTGATTGGCACCAATAGACCCTTCTCACGGGGGCCATTTTGTGTCGAAATCGCAGGGTAAACACAGGTGCAGGCAAAACACTAATGAGGGTTTCCAACTTCCAATCATGGAAATTGGAAACCCTCATTAGTGTGTTGATTTCTGTTGGGTTGAGCAATAACACTTTGCAACATGCCTGGACCCAGCGAGCACAAAACGTTTTTTCAACGTTGATTTTTAGTTGAAATCTGGGTGATATTGGGTTTGAACGTCTAAGACCTAATTTCACCCTCTTTTCAACCGGCTAAAATGCGGTTACAACGTCAACGTGTAAAAAAACACAATTTGGTGCATCATATTGTTAAAACATTTGTTGTAGCTTGGAATAGAGGCAATATTGATAGTGTGTGAATTGGCATTTGTCCATTTTATTGTGTAACTGAGAGTTGAAATCTGGTCTATACGAAAACTACATTTCAACGCATTTTAGGTCACATGAAATATCATAAATATGGGACTATATAGGCTATGTGGTGCCAGCAAAAAGCTTCCAGGACACAACTATGGTTAATAGTTTAGCGCAATACTATAAAATAATGAATTCAGTTCCTGCAGCAACGCGCATGCGCAAGTACTTGCTAGCTATACTAACCGTGACTGACTAGACTAGACCAAAGCAAGTCTGCACCGGTCTGCACCAAGTGCGGAACGAGGTGCTCTGGGCACGCTATGTTATTGTATACGAGGCTCTGTGTACCTCCTCAGTCTCTGGTGTTAAATTAAGTTAACCTCTGAAGCCATAGGCTACAGCCTATAGACAACACACACACACAACATAATTTTAGTCTGTTACATTAATATAATAGTCTCGTACACATCACATAAAATAACTTGTCCTCCGATCGTCGACAATCATGTAGTCTACAAGTTGTGTGCGAGATAGAGTATATATGTGCCCAGCTCTCTACAGAGTATAAGAAAATGTATAGCTCAGCGCGTACAGCGGACTGGCTTGAATGTGGGAAAGCGGGGTTCGAATCCCGTGTGCGCTGCTAAATCTTTAATTTAAGATCCTGGTGAAATATGGTCTAAATCTGAACGTTCAATAAACGTCTGCAAATAGTGGGTGAAAAAACTTTCACTTTCAAACCTTCCTTGCACGTTTTTTCAACGTTGACCCTAAACGTTTTTTAAACATCTTTTCAACCGAAAAATGCTCGCTGGGGAGAGGAACAAGCAGCCGCAGGGCAGGCTACGGTGATGCCATTTGTTATGGGAATGCCATGGGTGCAGAGGTTTAGTGGGTCAGGTTCTGAGGTGAAATTGGGAGAATGGAAAACACAGATGGAAACCATGTTAAGTTTCCAACCAATAAGTGACGCTCAAAAAACAGATTTTCTAATGGGCTTTTTGGATGGTGACGCAAGAAGAGAAATCTTGACATTGGAGAGAGAGGGGAGGAACACTACACGGAAAATATTCTCTGTATTGTCCCAGTTGTATGGTGACACGACTCATGTATCTGTTCTGAGATCCCAATTTTTTAACTGCAGACAAGAACCTAACCAGTCCCTCAGATCCTACTCCCTTCACCTCTGCGAGCTGTTTTACAGGTTAAAGCGGAAAGATGATGCAGGCCTGGAACACGGCGACGCCATTCTACGTGACCAGTTCATTATGGGGCTACGAGAGGGGCCCATCCGACAAGAGCTGAGGCGCCAAGTAAGAAAGACTCCAGCCCTGGCATTTGATGAGTACACTCTTCTCTACAGCACTTTACCAGCGCAGCAAGCTATTTATCGGCGCCCATATTGATGCCTTTTAAACTATAGTTATCCATCAAGTGGGGGTTTTAATACCAGCGCTTTAACGTGGGCTAGGCTACGACAGTTGGACTGGGTCTTATTTCGTTTGATTTGAAGTGTGTTTATTTGCAGTGCAATCATAACATTTATTTATTTGATTTGTTCCTGAGTTGAACTCTTGGTGTGCCGTGGACTATTTTTATTTTGTTAAATCTCTTCCCAGCTAAGCCTTATCGAGTGCCCCGTTTTAGCTTTAACAACAGACTGATTTTAAGGAAGCCCATCACCCTGACGAGATATCTGTTTTTATTCTAAGCTGCTGCTGTGATCGGCCGTCCCCGGCAGACGAAGGACTCGTCTGCTGCCTGTCTCCGGGAGTGAGGACAAAGGACAATTGAGGACTGGAACTTCCATGAACTTTGCACCTTTTTATCCATTGGATTAGTTTTATATATATTGTTGTAATAAAGGACACATTATTTTATTCTGCCTCCGCCTTGCATTTTGTTGTTGCTCCCCAACAGAAAAAGGGTTTTTATTATAAGACACCACTACCCGGTGACATTATTATTAGGGGTTCAAGCCCTGAAGGGGCTGAAACCCTATTGTTTTTCTAAATCCGAATATATTATTATTATTTTTCATCTGCCCCAACGCAAATTCCCGTGAGTTGGTAAATGGTAGAGACCTGACATTTGGCCCAATGAAAGATATTGTTGGCTGGTAGGTGCTCAAAAAAGATTTTTTGAATTGGCCTGAAGGTGGCGCTATAATCGACGGTTTTACGTTAAAGGCCTTAACTTCCACGCCGTTGGTCCGATTTTCAAACTTTTTTTTTCCAGATGTTCAGGTGAACCTGCTCTACAAGTTTGCCATAAGGACCCTCAATGTCCGCCTGGAAAGTTTTTGAGATATTTGGAAAAGTTTGGAAAACACATTTTTTGCATCTCCTCCTAGACCGTTGGACCGATTTCCACTAGAATCGACAGGAAGCATCTATGGAGCAAGCTCTACAATCCTGAATTTGGAATTTTTGAAATCTACTTTAGTTTCGGAGATATTGATCGTTAAAGTTGTGAGAGGGCGTGGCCTCACAGCTAAACTGTCCTCACTTCATGACCGATTAAGGAATCTTCACGAAACTTGCAGGAGGTCTTCGGAGACCATCCTAGACCATGCGTGTCAAATTTTGTGCAATTCGACCAAAAGGGGGCGCCATAAACGCCAGAAATGGGCGTGGCTTAACATAAAAAAGGCTGTAACTCCACACCTGTTTGTCCAATGATCGCGAAACTTGTCAGATATATCAAGGAGGATGTCCTAGTCAGAATCAGAAGCTTTGTCATCTGCGCAAGGCTTGAACCCCGCCCATCGCCGCTTGCGGCTATATTTATTATTATTATTATGTGAAATATGCACAAAACTGCAAAGAAGGGAAAAGTTTATCTTACCTTGAGCTGAGAGGAAAATCTGGGTATTGTAATCCGACAGGCAAGTGCAGAGCGGTCCTCTAACATCTACAAATCCATTCTAGGCAAAACTCCTCTCTACCTCTCCTCCCTTCTACACTTCTCCAGTTCCGACTACAATCTCAGATCCAGTAACTTCATCCGACTCTCCGTTCCG
>NC_139626.1:37860477-37863477 GCF_964638095.1 Poromitra crassiceps | reverse complement strand
GAGAGAGGAGAGAGAGAGGGGGGAGAGAGAGAGAGAGAGAGAGGGGGGGGGAGAGAGAGGAGAGAGAGAGAGGGGAGAGAGAGAGAGGGGGAGAGAGAGAGAGAGAGAGAGAGAGGGGGGAGAGAGCGAGAGGGGGGAGAGAGAGAGAGAGGGTGAGAGAGGAGAGAGAGAGGGGGGGGAGAGAGAGAGAGAGAGAGAGGGGGAGAGAGAGTGGGGAGAGAGAGAGGGGGGGAGAGAGAGAGAGGGGGAGAGAGAGAGGGGAAGAGAGCGAAAGGGGGGGAGAGCGAGAGAGAGAGGGTGAGAGAGAGAGAGGGAGGGAGGGGGAGAGAGAGAGAGAGAGAGAGAGAGGGGAGAGAGCGAGAGGGGGGGGGAGAGAGAGAGAGAGAGGGTGAGAGAGGAGAGAGAGAGGGGGAGAGAGAGAGAGAGAGAGAGCGGGGAGAGAGAGAGAGAGAGAGGGGGGGGGGGGGAGAGAGAGGGGGGAGAGAGAGAGGGGAGAGAGCGACAGGGGGGAGAGAGAGAGAGAGAGGGTGAGAGAGAGAGAGAGGGGAGAGAGCGACAGGGGAGAGAGAGAGAGAGAGAGGGTGAGAGAGAGAGAGAGGGAGAGAGAGAGGGCAGGGGGGTCATTAATAATGTGTGCTGGTTGGATAATTATTGAATGCTTCAGGATCACTTTATTTAAGTGTATGTCATTTGTTGGCCAGTGATTTTGTGTGCTCCAGTCATCTCTACCTTTCCTGTATGTAATTTGATTTGATTTGATTCCCACGGATATGAATTCTAAATTAACGATCAGCTGCTCATCATTAGCCTGATATTATAATAACATTACATTATGATTATGATCATCATTACTATTACAATTGGCTCGCAAGAAGTGGTTTGAACAGTCTTGGTGATCAAATCAAAGCGACCCGACTCAGCAAAAAGAGACTATAAGCTCTAAAAGCCATTGTGATTTCGATTGGAAACGCACGCGCGGCCCGGCTACACCTACGCCACCGTCCTCAGAGCCAGACAGGCCCCCAGCCAGCCAGACCACACTTGTAATTGAAGGATGGGGGAGGGGGAGGGGAGGGGGGAGGGGGGAGGGGGGAGGGGAGGGGGCGGGGGGGGCAAGGTCAGTGTCAATAGCTGCTTTGTTATTTTAGAGGAGGACTTAAGTCCCCCCCCCCCCCCCCCCCCCCCCCGCTCCACGACACTACCCCTCTGCCCCCCCCCCCCCCCCGCTCCGCGGCACTACCCCTCTGCTGGATTGGCCGTGTGTTGAGGCAGAGCTCCGGATGGGCTGCAGCAGATGGCAGAAGTGAGGATTTGTTGTGAGATGCTTTCCGGCGGCGTTGTGTTGTGTTGTGTTGACAAGCCTCCACACAGAGCTGAACGCCTGGCCTGCATGCAGCCCTCCAGGACCACCCGGCTTGACTCCCAGCTCTCATAAAAGCACATTCCCCCTCGCCCTCTCTCTCTCTCTCTCTCTCCTCTCTCTCTCTCTCTCTCTCCCTCTGCCTCCCTCGCCCTCTCTCTCTCTCCCTCTCTCTCCCTCTGCCTCCCTCCCCCCCCCCCCTCTCTCCTCTCTCTCTCTCTCTCTCTCCCTCTGCCTCCCTCCCTCTCTCTCTCTCTCTCTCTCTCTCTCCCTCTCTTCCCTACACTCATATTCGTGCGCTCATATATCAGATTCACAACCTCTGTCTTCACTTGTGGTCCGCCTGGCCTTTTCTGTGTATTCAGTGTGTTCGTGTGCGTCACCACGCTGGTGTTAAGTCGCCGATGATGAATCCAAGGCTCCTGAAATACAAATGCATCCTCCGACTCTATTTACCTTTGCCTGGTCATGGCAGTCACCACCACCATCATCATCATCATCATCATCATCATCATCGTCAGCAACACTATCATCATATTATGCCATGTCGTGTTGTGCCGTGTCATATCATGCATATTAGATCATGTCAAGTTAGTAATGTCATCGTGTCACATCAAAAACACATCACGTCAAGTCAAGACACAACCATGTCATGATGTTACATTTTCTCATGTCATGTCATGTCATGTGACATGACATGACATGTCATGACATGTCATGTCATGTCATGTCATGACAGGGGTCATGTTAGGGGTCCTTGTCGTGAAAAGTTTGTGAAGCACAGAGCTAGATTGTTTGCCTTGTATTGCATGTTTGTTTATATAAGTTAGGGTCATGGCTGAGGGCTGCCGGTTAGGCTGCAGAATAGTTTGATTGTTTGCCTTGCTAAATTCTGCTCTTGTCTACGCTGTGTTTTTCTTGCTTTCGTTCCATTTCTCTTCTCCCTTGTTCAGTTTCTGTTTATTGATTGTGTTTAATGAGCTAGCTTGCTATTTTATGTGAAGCCATTTGAGACTTGCCGGCTGTGAATTAGGGCTATAATAATAGTGACGTGACGTGACGTGACGTGACGTGACGTGACGTGGCGTGACGTGGCGTGACGTGGCGTGACGTGGCGTGGCGTGGCGTGACGTGGCGTGACGTGGCGTGGCATGGCGTGGCGTGGCGTGGCGTCACGTCACGTCACGTCTTGTCTTATCACGTCACGTCTGTCATGTCATGTCACGTCACGTCATGTCACGTCACGTCTTGTCTTGTCTTGTCACTTCACATTCACGTCATGTCTTGTCATGTCATGTCACATCATATTATATCATGTCATATTATGTCACGCCATGTCACGTAATGATGTCATGTTACATCTATCACATCACATCACGTCACATTATCATGTCTAATTATCATCATTCCTTCTCTTCTCAACATCATCTCATCACCAGGAGCAGCATCTTTGAATGTCATATCCCCTCTGCACCTCGACCTTTGACCTTTGACTCCCCTCACAGTCAGGCTAAACCACTGACTGCCTCTGTTTAGTCTCCACACTCTTGGACTAGTTGGTGATCCAAATTAAGGTCAACATCAGATGCATGTCAGAAGCAGGGAACAAAGACATGGAGTCGGCCTGCAATTCATTTCCC
>NC_139626.1:37850477-37852977 GCF_964638095.1 Poromitra crassiceps | reverse complement strand
ACACACACGCACACACACACGCACTGACAATCACACATATAGACACAGACATCCACACAACCACACTGAGAAACACACATGAAGTTTTGGCACTCATACATAATCAAACACACACACACACACACACACACACACACACACACACACGCACACACACGCACACACACACACACACACACACACACACACACACACACACACACACAAACACACATGCATGCACACACACACACATTCACAAGCTATTGTATTGTAACTGCTCATCTCTTCTGGAAATATTTGTAGTGGTGCTGCCAAAAGTGGAAGTGGATGAGAGCAGCCTGTTCGAATAGCCACTGTGCGCTCGTAAAAGCCTGCACGTATTCCAGCGCAGGTGATGACACGGAGGGGTCAAAGGTCAGCCTGAGGCCTCGGGTTCAAACAAGCTGATCGGCATGCGACATGCTCACAACGTTTATTCGAGAGAGACTGGCTCTCATCTCTGTCGTCACCTTTCTCTCTCTTCCCCGTATTTCCTGTCCTTCTCCTCTGATCACTCTTACTGTAAATTAATTTGAATTGAGTAAAAAGAAAAAGGGGGGGGGGGGGGGGGGGGGGGGGGGGGGGGGGGGGGGGGGGGGGGGGGGGGGGGGGGGTGTAAAAAGGAATAGTTCACACCCAGAATGAAAATTCAGTCATCCCTATCGGTCAAAACATGTAGATAAGCTCCAGCTCCGCCTTCTCCCCAAACTACTGAGTTAACAGAGACATCTTTTTACAGCGCCAACAAAGCTTGACATGGCCGTCCAATTCCTCCCTGCAGCTTGTGCAGCATAATCCAAGTGTTTTGCAGCCAAAAGATTACACTCGACTCTGCGTCCAAAAATCCAGTATGAAGCTCATCTAACAGTCCTCGCCCAACATTTATGTTCTCGGCGCTGCAAGAAGATGCTCCTGTTAACTTCATCGGTTTCGTCAGAAGGCTGACATGGAGCTGTGTTTACGGACGGGTACTGACATGGGGCTGCCTATGCTATGTAGGGATGTACCCGAATCCCAGCTCGTTAAGTGCGAAAGCACAAATAATGTGATGGAAACACATTCGTTCTTCTACCCGAAGCTGCTTGTTAATATTGGGAGGATGCCCCCCATGTGGGGGGGGGGGGGGGGGGGGATTGACATGTCTGTAACTGTGCGTTAGCCATTATGTTTCTTCAAATCGATTCATATCATTGTGGAGATAAAAATGTCCATTCTGTTCGCAACATAGGACTTTTCAACTAGGATTTCAGGATAGGATTTCAGGATAGGATTTCAACTAGTTGTTTCATTTACTACACATTATTGAAAAGTGATCGCTACATTGTATTCGCCCCCACCGAGGCAGCGCAAAGCAGGCAACGGGCTGAGAGCTGAGCGTTCTCGGCTATCACTCAAGGAAACTCTTGCATCGAGGAGGAGGTGTCATGTGTGGGAGCTAGCAAGAAACAAGTGTAAGCCCACGCCGCAGTGGAGTGGCCATTCAGCTTGATGGCACCATGCCCCCCCATCTCCACATCATCCTAGCCACTCCCCCTACCCACCCCTCAAATGTCGACTCTCCTTACCACATTCCCATCCTTGTTACGACCCCTTTTCACTAGCCTCACTAAACGTCCCTGAGTGACTGACTGACTGAGTGTCCTGACTTTGCCATCACCTGACCCCGGCAAGGCCTGCTGTATAACCTATAGTCTTTAGCTGTAGCCTATGTGTTAGCGTACTTTCCTCCTTTAAATATATTTGGGGGGGTGGGGGTGGGGTTGGGGGGGTCAATGTTTTACCTTGTATTTCAGTCAATATTCCGATTTTCTATCTGAATACAGATAGAGAGACAGATACTGACGTCTCTGCATAAATAATAAATAATAATGCATTTTATTTATACTGAACTTTTCATTCACAGAGAATCTCAGAGTGCTACTACAGAGTTAAAAACATAACAACAGACAATACAATTGAACTGACAATAGTTCAAGGTTAGCACGAGAAAGCCTTCCTAAATCAAATGGTCCAGGCTGTCCGTGACACGTGGGCTCTTTGCGCTCTAATAGACTCTCTGATGGAGGCGCTGCTTGACAGGAGCATGACGACATGCTGTTTACTGGCTGCTGATGGGGAATGTACAGTATGTGTGCAATCAAGGAAGCTATTGATTGAGCCCATTATGCTCTGATTAGCCCAGCAGCCATTCACTCCCTCCCAGCTGGGCTAGTCTATTGTGAGACGGGAGACAATAAAACAGGCCCATCTCCACTTCCTCGCCTCCTCCTATCTCTCCTGCCTTCCTCCCCTGTCTCCTTCTCTTTCTCCTTCTCTACTTCTTCTTCCATGTTCCTTCCCTTCCTCGCTAATCGGAAATGGCGGGGTCTTTGCTTTCTCTTTGGTGTGTATACAGTATAGTGTATGTGAGAGAGTGATGAGCATTGGTAGTCTCACACCTGCGGCCGTGGCAGATATATCCTGTTTGGAAAGGGAGCGG
>NC_139626.1:37837977-37842977 GCF_964638095.1 Poromitra crassiceps | reverse complement strand
GGAGGAGGAGAGGAGAGCAGGAGGAGAGGAGAGGAGGAGAGAGGAGAGGAGGAGGAGAGGAGAGGAGACAGCACGTGTGTTCACAGTGGTCTTGGCGGATACCTGACAGACTGACGGACCACACTGTGTGCCACAATGTATTTGTGAGTATTTGTATTTTTTCCAATACAAATATAACCTACAGTGTATCAGTGGTATGCAGCCGGTCTACCATTTGTGATGATTTAAATGATTTAAAAAAATGATTTAAAAAAGTTTGGGATTATGTGGCGTGTTAATTTTGTTATGTTTTGTCTAGTACTATTATCAATTAATATTAAGGAATTGATGGCTAATTTATAATGCCAGTTTACAAGTAAATGAACATTTATGAATTCCACTTATTAACAACTTATTATGCCCAATTGAATTATGAATTCTATGTTTTGTAATTTACATTGTATGGTAAATATATAGCATGTTGTGCATTTAACATAAAATGATAATATAATGCAAGGACAGATGGATTTAACACAGAGAAAATTAAAATATATATGTGAAAATTACAATCTAATGCTTGGGGGGGGGGGGGGGGGTAAATTTGTTATATAATATGTATATGTGTATGTTATATGTTATATAAAAAGTTCATGATGATTCTCCAAAAAATAATGTTGTTGATATTTTAATAGTTGTTGGGGGAAAACATTATTAATTTGTGCATTTGCAGTATTACTTTTTTAAGTCCACAAAGATTATGGTAGAATGTTCAATTTAATATACAGTACTGTATCAAATGATACTGGCCTACTATTCTAATTTTAAATCCTATAATGTTTTGACATTAAAAATACAAATTATATCCTACCTGGATTTATTATAATGAATTACCTAAATTAATAAATTAGTCCAGCAAATGATGCTTAATTCCAGCTAAAATCACCATATGGTGCTTGGTACTGTATTTTACACTTGTAGCGTAACCTTTTCACATATTAATCTATGTATCTGTATGTTTGGATCCTCTGAACATTATCATTGGATTGTTTTGACCAAGACATTAACATTACAGTAGGCATATGTTAAATAAATAACGGGACCCATGAGTTTGAGTCTGTAGGCTACGTCATCGTGAAAGACGGAACTTTCCAAAATAAATAACAATGTCAAAAAGGGAAGAATCACTGTTGCAAAACGTGATGATACATCAGTCTCACGTGTCTTGCAGAGCTCAGTAAAGAAAAAAGAAAAAAGTAATTTTCCATGAATTGAAGTAAAACTTTCAACTGAAGACAGTTTTTATTTAGGAAATCTCCCTCAACAACTTCTCATCACATTTCAGTGAGTGTGGTGCAAATTTTGACCTTCAGGTATACATTTTCACATCTTATTGCTTTATCCTTCACCATTCTAAACTAAATATATATCCTGTCTTTTTCTTTTGTTCCACAGACTCTTTGATATCAATCCAATCTTTACCGGTCTGGGACATTTTGAATGCTTGAAAGGATTTTGACTCACATCCTCTAAAAACACACAGACAGACAGACAGACAGACAGACAGACAGACAGACAGACAGACACACAGACAGACAGAGACAGACAGAGACAGACTCATCGAGAGTGGCCACTGGAGACCCATTGACAAAATAGCAGCCTCTATGGCTCAGGATGTGCTGTAAGAAAAAGGCACACATCACAAACCAGATCACACAGACCATGCCACAGAATTAGCCTTCCGTTTCTACAAGGACTGCATCGCACGGACGCGAGCCCTTCCACTGACACCTTCTGTCATGTTCTAGTCAAGGAATGGATGCGAGCTCACATTCGCTCACAGTCCAGATCCAGTTGAAAACACCTGGCAGACCCCAGCATGACGGCTAATAAGACTGAGCCAGAGGGCAGCTGTAGCCCCATGCCAAGGCACACAGACTCTGGACTCATGGAAAAAGCTCAAGCACCTTCACACAGCGGGCCCTGGCACTGATAAGAAGGACTGATGGATGCAGGGTTGGCCACAGGAAAATCCACATGCAGTCTTAAGTGAGGTAGAGTAGCAACATATTGCATAATCTGCAGGAGTGTGGAAGTAAGGGAGAGGAAGTAGAGGACTATCAGGCGCTCTTATGGCCGAGGCACACAAGCTCGGCTAGGAGGTCTGCAGAGGTCTTAGGACGAGCTGCAGGTGGGACACGCACACACTCTCTGTGCAGAATACCCACCACACTCACAATCTGTTACACACACCGGGGAAGAGGGGCCGAAGAGAGTCTTGGCGCTGAGAGAGTGTCCCCAAGAGACCCCAGCATCATGATGGAGAAGTTGAACCCCACCGGCCCACCTGCTTCGCCCCCCGACCTCCCTCGCCCCCCCTCCTCCGCCTCTTCCTCCTCTTCCTCTCCTTCCTATGCCTCCATGGAGCGATGCAGTCCCTTCCAGAGCCGACCGTCAACCTCTCCGGACGCCATCGTCGCCATGAGCCCGCGTCCCACTAAGAAGACGGGGAGGAAGGGGGACATGGATGTCCTTACTGCCAGTTCGCTTCAGACTCCCATCGCCACCATGAGGACCACGGCACAGGCCAATCGCTGCGCGGAGACGGCTGCCGCACCTAAGCCTGTTGTCCTGGAGACGGAGGAGGAGAGGCGAGGAGGGCCGACCACCAATGGGTCCCCGATGCTCCCCTCGCCGCCTCCTCTCCTCCCGGCACCGGCCGTGGACTCCAAGGTCTCCCCTCGCGCCCCTCCACCATCCACCGCTTCTTTCCCTTCATCCTCGTCCTCTGCTTCCACGGCTCCTCTTCCTCCCCACATTCCGGTCATCAGCCTCGGTCACAGCAAGCCCCCTCTCCCGCTCCCCAACACCCCTTTGACCGCCCTGCACCCGATTCCTAACCTCCTGCATGGGCCCCACGGGGACCTCCGCCTCACCCAGCTCACCTGTCTGTCAGCGGCTGGAGGTCCTGGTGGCCCTGGAGCTCCCGGAGGCCCCTTAGCTCCTTCCCCAGGGCCGCTGCTGCCTCATCAGTACCTGCCTGCACACCCCTTCTTCACCAGGTGAGAACTGTTTATTTGGATCTCCAATTAGTCTCCCACCACCTATATCCAATAAGGGGGAGGAGAGGTTGGCTGTTATTAAGTCCTTATTAACGTGTCACATCATCAGACATCTGCTCAAACTTAGGGGACAGTCAACGATTTATGCAGGTTGCGTTTGAACCTTGTAAAAAAAACAATTCCATGAAATTCTGTGGATTCCATGAAAATTATAGGTGACGCTAACTTAATATATCAAATAAAAGGCAGAAATATCCCACAACCCCACTACATCTTCAGCAGGTGAGAGGATGTGGAGCACTATGCTGTGAAAACATGGCTTCCTGAGATGGTTAGATGTCACTAGTCATGGTGTTGCCAAGTTTCTGTTTCATGTGAAACTTTAACTGCTGGTTTTTCATGACTTCCCATTATGATTGATAGTGGTTATGCTGCTGCACGGTTATGGGACTGAGTTGTGAAATCCACAGCAGGATATGTGCTGTTAGGCGGATCTCGCGTTTCTCATGCAACGTGTTAGAGACACCGTACACCTGGTTGCATGATGAACGAGTCACCCAATGCTCTACACATCTAACAACAGTTGTCTGCTGAATTTAAATATTAATAAGTTTGTATGTCTCAGGAATTGAATTATTTAATTTGTGGAAATATGCAATATGATGAGAGAAATAGTGTATCTAGCCTGGGTCTAGACCTTGTATGTAAAGAAAATAAATCTTATCTTCCACAATGATCATTAAAATGACTACTGTAGCGGAATACCCATCCCATTTAGTCAGGCCTCGCTCACAGAGTTGGCATGCAGCCTCTCCTCTCTCTCCCCAGAGGGTTTTCATAGTCTGCTTCCCTGGCTGATTCCAACTCCGCTCAGCTGTGCTCCTCCACTCAGGTGAGCTCCATCAGTAGCTAACGAATGAAGCTCTCCGTGGTGCTGAACCTGTGTTCACTCATTTTGGCCACTAATGATCAATTTTTGCCCATTTAGTCGGCCTTAATTTAGCTAATTCAAAAATCCGGCTCCGTTAGGTCGCCCGCGGGGGTGCTCTTTACACTTCCAGAAAAAATCTGTGCGAATACCTGGTGACATATTTAATCGTTCAAATCTGGCTGGGTGGTTAATACCCTCAAATTAATACTCAAAACACATATTTACCTTTGGTTCCCAGGGACTTTAATTGCAACCAATTTTTGTACGGTTGTGAGCATAATATAGCATATAGCAGTATAAATTCAGCTGGGAAAAAAAGGGCTAACAGAATGTTAAAGCGCACGTGGAGTTGTCAACTCTTGGCTTACCTTCTCTCATGAACAGAGCCATTCATTTGCAGCCGTTATCAAAGTCCCAGTATCAAGCCACAGTGCTGCGGAGGAGCAGGTATCAAGCCACAGTGCTGCAGAGGAGCAGGTATCAAGCCACAGTGCTGCGGAGGAGCAGGCATCAAGCCACAGTGCTGCAGAGGAGCAGGTATCAAGCCACAGTGCTGCAGAGGAGCAGGTATCAAGCCACAGTGCTGCGGAGGAGCAGGTATCAAGCCACAGTGCTGCAGAGGAGCAGGTATCAAGCCACAGTGCTGCGGAGGAGCAGGTATCAAGCCACAGTGCTGCGGAGGAGCAGGTATCAAGCCACAGTGCTGCAGAGGAGCAGGTATCAAGCCACAGTGCTGCGGAGGAGCAGGTATCAAGCCACAGTGCTGCGGAGGAGCAGGTATCAAGCCACAGTGCTGCAGAGGAGCAGGTATCAAGCCACAGTGCTGCGGAGGAGCAGGTATCAAGCCACAGTGCTGCGGAGGAGCAGGTATCAAGCCACAGTGCTGTGCAGGAGCAGCCAGCAAGCACGTAAGAAGTGGGACTTTTTTGCGATGGCTGTGTCTGTAGCTTCCTCATCTGTCATGGAGATCTGGGAATAAGATTTCCTCCCCTCCTCTCTCAGCTGTGTTTGTAGCAGGAAACATTGATCTA
>NC_139626.1:37760477-37832977 GCF_964638095.1 Poromitra crassiceps | reverse complement strand
CATGCATGTAAATGAGAGCACTAATGTAGTTTAAGGATGTAGCTTATATGAAAACAGGGTATTTTCAAGGAAATACAAGGTCAAACATGTACGGTGTGTTTATGTTGGTGGGCCCTTATAGTGATTTCCAACTGGAATTAAGTTTCCAAACCTTTGCATATACGACTGCATCACTGCATGGGGTGTCTGTGGAGCAGGGGGCAGCTCTGTGCTCTCCATCCCCTCCTGAGTCCTGATACAGGAGGCCCAGCAGCAGGGTGATGCTAGCTGGCCTGGGACCTAGAGATAATGCCCTCGCCTCCCTCTACCCTCCGTTCCCCCCTTGCCACCAGATCCACGGCCACTCCCACACAGAAATACCAGCTGATGTACTTCATCGTTCAGACAGACCTGGACTAAATGTGTGCTCCAATGGAGTGATGGTACCGACAGGTTCTAAAGCAGCCTCTGCTTGCTGAAGATTAGCTCAACCAGAACTTGAGTACAATTGCCCCCCCATCCCCTCTCCCCCATTGGTCAGCTTTCACATTACAAAATGTCTTCCGCGCTCGGGAACGGAACGGAACACAACGTTCACACTCATCAAACGTTCCGGACATGGGATCAGTTTGGGGACAAGTGTGCTCGGGAATGGTACCGGGGCGCCAGTGTGAAAGCACCCTAAATCTCTGCACTGGTAATAAAATAAATGACCAGACAAAGAAACTACATTGCAATTACTTTGTAAATCAATGTTCTTTAATGAAGCAGTAAGGAAGATTACAGTATCAGGTGAGACAAGGTGCTGAGTACATACATTCTGTATGCTGTAAATACAAATTCGTATGAGTCAATTTACAAAAAAACAAGTGTGAATTCACTTTGAATATCCTGTTCACACTAAGCAATGACAAGGAAATAAAACAGAAATAATAATCCTTCAATTGTTTAAAGATTTGGCAGAAATATTGATCTATTACTTTCTTAGTGTTAATTATGACTAAACTGCTAATTCCCTGTATACTCTGTACATTCTGTCGGTTTTCATGTAGCTCCAGTTTGTATTGTTATATATAAGAATGATCAATAATAGAATTTGATATCATACTTTAATTTGTAGCTCAACAGCAGAGCCGTATAATAGAAGAGTTCCGACATCTCCATTCACTCCAATGGACCAGTTTTTTTTCCAGGAAGTAGAAAGTGGAACTCTTGAGTAAAAGAAGCAGCACTGTCGAGTTGCAGCAAAATAGACAGTTTGTGTTGTACTTTGAAAGGGTTTTTCATCCCTTGAATCAAATTGTACATTATCAGCTTTATTTTAGCATGCAAAAGTAGCGCGAGACCAATTCCTGGCTGTTCATTGGCTAATGAGTCTCGCATTTTGGTCCTCCGTTGACGCCACTCTCTTACTAGAGGACACTACTCAACAGGTACTGACTGAGGTTGTCTTGGCAGCAGTTGGGGATTTTTTTTTTTACATATTTGATTCTTGTTCATTTAGACCTGAATAACAAGACCTCTGTGAGTACATAATAGGTAAATACCAGTGCCCAATTCAGCCTGCCTATTTTTGATGCCTATGCGGAAATTGCATTCTTTCAAATGGCCAGTAGGGGTCGCAGTTTGTGTACCACTTCCCGTGAACATCCATTCAACTCTATGGGAAACGAGCCAACTTCTCTCTCGGTCTATGTCTTAAATAAACACTTTCCAAATTAGTTTATGGTCTGAAAAAACAATTTCAAGTCTTTTTCATGCTCTAACGCGCTCCGTTTTCCAAATGATAGCCCCATTTCGAGGAAAAAACATTGGATAATAAGAACAGTAATACTTCCGACCGGTAGAGGCAGCAATGTGCCGCAAGGCATCAGGTAGCAAGTAATAGTTGAACAAATTATCAGAAAATAGCGTTACTTTATGATATTTTAATAATGTTAGTAGACACACGTAACTATATAGATACCACACATCTAACATCCATAACATGGCGGACCATTTAACATTATCTATACCGTTAGATAAAGCCTTAAGCCTTCTCTGTATTCAGACCATTCAGACCATTGGATTCAGCCCAGAAACCGGAACGTTATATAGTCACGTTATAAACAACTAACCAACGCTGGGGGTCCGTATGGAAACAGTGTTACTCAAAATGGTTAAAAGTTAAATCAATTTGGTCATTCAGTGCCGTTTTACTGAAATGTAAAGTAAGTAGCGTTAGCCGCTACCATTAGCCAAAGTAGCTGACTACCCATAATGCATTACGGCGATAAGAGAGACAGGGCAAATTCGGAAACTCCCCCGGCAGCCGCTAGGGGCAGCCGCCCCCTCTCCTCGTACTTCCGTGTAGCATTAATCCATTCAACCAATCAAACGAAATCAAACAATATCCGGAAGTGAGCTTAATTTTGCTGTGTCAAAGTCAATGAGCTCCGTTGGTCCATTATATATATGTCAATGGTAAATACACATGCAGAGTGCCATGGTGTCTATGGTGAAAGAAGGTTAAATATGTCTGTGTTGTAAAAGATTACTAACATGTAGGAGCCATGTACCAAAATAATTATTTTCCATCGTTTTTGTTTTCAGTGTTCACAACAAATTAATTTGGAACAGCCTTATATTTACCTCCGCCAAGGAAGTTAAGTTTTCGCTGCCTTTTGTCTGTTAGCAGGATTTCAGAAAAACTACTGGGCCGATTTTCATGAACCTTCGTAAAAGGGTGTAGCATGGGCCAAGGAAGGACAAGGACCTATTACATTTTGGATCTGATCCGACTCACAACATTTGCATTATCATAGCAGACTGGACTATTGGTCTTGGCGGAGGTCTGTGCTCTCTGAATGTACTTCTAGTTGGTATACATTTCAGTTACTCATGACCCTCACCAGTTCCTCATTCTGTTTTCAATGCTTTCTCTGCATGATTGAACAGTGATTCCACTCTGTCGTCCACTGTTTCCCCCGCATGTCTTGCAGCTTCATCCATATCTTCAGATGTGCCTTTATGACTGAATTTTCGCCTCCCTACCTCAGTTACCGCCGACCCAGCAGCTGCCCCTACGGCGCCCCCCAGTGCACCCCCCAAAACCACCCCAAGCACCAGACCCAGGAATGCACCCGCTATAACTACCATGGGCACCTTTTTAGCAGCGGTCCCGACCTTCTCCCACACTGAGCTCTCAGCCACCATTTTGACCCCAGCTTTGGCCCCGGAGCCCACCTTCCCCCACACGGGACTCTGGGCCACCTTCTTTGCCCCGGCTCCAATTCCAGCTCCGACCCGCATGGAACTGTCGGCCACCATTTTGGCTCCAGATTTAGCCCCGGATCCTACCTTTCCCCACATGGGACTCTGTGCCAAACTCTTGGCGCCAGAACCAACCCACATGGAACTGTCTGCTACCAATTTGGCCCCAGTTTTAGCACCTGACCCAACCTTTTCCCACACAGGACTTGCTGCCGCCATCTTTGCTCCAGATCCCACCCACGTAGAACCGTCTGCCATCATCTTGGGGACTTTGGTTTCCCTAAGCTTCTCCCACATAGCATTATCAGCCATTAATTTGGAGACCTGCCCAGCACTAGCTCCCATCTTCTCCCACATAGAACTATCAACCACCATCTTTTGGACATTCTTTGCCCCACTGCCAACAGTTCCCCACATTGGGCTAGCTGTCACCCTCTTGGCTCCTTCACCAACCCACACGGAACTATCTGCAAACAACTTGGGAACCATCTTTGCACCAGACCCAACCCTTTCCCAGATGGAACGAATCAGTGAAGGGGACATGGTGGACAGTGAAATTGGAGGAAGACTCTCGAGATTCATGGTGCTTACACTCCTCTCCGCTTCATCCCTCATTTCCTCAATCTCTTCTTCTCTCACTTCCTCTTCCTCCTCTATCAGGGGTTCCATGGAGGGATAGAGTACCCGCCGTTCAGCACCGAGCTGTCCAACTTCTTCTCGTCTTTCTTCTGCCTTTCTCCCCCTCTTCTCCTTGGCTATCTCCAGCTGTCTCTGCCTCACTTTGTCCTCCGCCTCCTGAAAAACAGGACAAGAGTAGCACTGTCCTCCTGCCTCTCTCACAGTCTGCTCCACCTTCTCCAGGAGCTGTGCCACGCTCCTCCTCTCCTCCGCGCCTCCTCCGCTCTCCATCACGTGAAACCGGTCCCCGCATCTCTCCACCAGCTTCAACAGATCCTTCCGCTGGCCAGCGATGTAGGACTCCACGCTGCTTCCCCCCGCCTTTCCGCTCTCCCTTAGATGATCGGCGTGTGTAAAGAGGACCACGGTGTGTCTCTGGATCGCGTCGGGTCCAAAAACGGCCTCCAGGGCCCCCAAGGCCTTCAGTTCGGTGTGGGAAGGCTGGTCCACGGGGACACACAGGAGGAAGGCATGGGGGCCAGGACTGGAGAGCGCAACGCAGGAGGAGATCTGAGCTCGCACCTCGTCTGGGGAACGCTCCGAATTGAACCAGTCTGGGGTGTCCACTACTGCCACCTGGGGGTGGAGGGGAGACAGAGAGAGAGAAAGTGCATTATAAAAACACATTAGACCCCCCCCCCGCCCCCCCCCCCCATCTCCCCATCCCGAAAAAAAGAAGATAAAAGGAATACATTGATAAAATATGATAAAAGGATGAAACATATACAGTGTGGAAAAACTTTCACGTGTTTCACAAGTGTGAAAGTAAGTGTTAATTCAAGGTGCTACATTTTTAGCATTTCTACATCAACAAATCGTTACAACATTAATGTTGAGACATAAGTTTAATTACATGAATGAACCGATTGCTGAGAAGACTGACAGCCTCTACTGGATTCTATACTGCATTAAATCTGTTGGATTGTTTTACAAAGGGAATATTGCTTTATGGCACAAATCAAGAAGAGGTTCTCTGTTCTTCTGGTATAACTGGAGCTACAACTTTCTGGCAATGGAACATAGTGGAATGTGTGAAATGCAGATGGGGAAAAAATCACAATCACCAAACATGTTTCTCCTCTCCCTTAAAGTGAAAGAGAAACCCGTTTGTGTGAGTCGTCTTTACCATGGTCGCATTTGTTTACGGCAATATATACACACCAAGGTATTAAAATAGATTTGACAATAACAGCAGTAACTGGACTGAAGTACTGACCCGTCTCCCTGCCGCCAGCGCCTTCTTCTTCACACACTCCTGAGTGATGGGTCTCAGGCTGTCCGGGCACGACTCAAACTCCTCCTGACCCAGGATGCTGTTGCCAGCTGCACTCTTCCCTGCTCCGGACCGCCCGAGCAGCACCAGCCGCAGCTCCGGAGAGGAGGAGGAGGATGTTGAGGAGGAGAAAGCGGAGAAGACGGGCGACGAGTGAGGGGAAGACGTGGGAGAAGCCTCAGTAGAGGATCTCTCTCCAAAGCTGCTGATTCTGTGGTGAACTGAAAGTAACAAGGTGGAATCTTGAGCTTAGGGCGAGGAACTACCAAACGTTATAGGTGTGTGCTGTTTAGTGACACAAAAGGAGTCAGTTCATTGTTTAAAATGGATCCCCATTAGTTGCTATCAGTGATCTATTACTTACAAGTAGTCATTTTCATGGTCGGTTTGACTTCAGATAGTTGTGAGTCTATGGCGCCATCTGCAGGAAAAAAGTAGGTATGAGCCCTACACATTCATTTTTTTCTGTTATTGTTTTCTTTTGCCGGTACAGAAAAACGGGCAGAGAACCCAGTTTCCAAACACTGTAGGCATTTACCTGCATTTGGTGTGAAACTGGAGCTGGTCTTGGGCTGGAGCGTGCTGTCACTACGGGGCTCTGGATGGGACTGTGGCTCTGGTGCTGGGGCTGAATGAAGACCGTTAGCCACTGAGGTCACAGACACTCTCCCATCCAGCTCCTCCCTCTCTTCCTCTCTCCTCCTCCTCTCCGAGGCAGCGGCGTACCTGTGTGTGTCCTCTCCGTTCCTCTGGGTCTCTGTGTCCTCTCCGTTCCTCTGGGTCTCTGTGTCCTCTCTGTTCCTCTGGGTCTCTGTGTTTGGGATGTGCCTCGACTCCAACTTCACTCTGTACTTTTCCCTAAGTTCTTGCGCTCTTTCTTTCACTCGTCTCTCCATCTCTCTGTCCTCGGCTATTTTCAGGTAGCACCCTCCGTTCTTCTGTACCATATTCTCTATCTATAAAAGAAACAATAATGCACTTCATTTTAGTGGGAGAAGGTCACCGAAACACATGTATACATGTTGCATACTGTAATAGTTTAAACACACTCCTTGCTAGCAGAGCCTTTGCAAGGGTAGTGAGCACACTCACCAAATAAGAATAAAAATTCAGGTGCACGGCACAAAAGTAACAGTCAAAAAACAAAGGAACGCCAGCACGCGATAAATGTCCTTTCAGGGTTTTTATTCCGTCATCGAGACCATACAACGGACGTTTCAGCCAACAGGCCTTCTTCAGCGTTTTTTTATACTGTAATAGTTTATCTACTACACATCATGTGATAAATCCCTATGTCTACCAGCTTTGGCCAAACATTTGATACGGTAAGTCAGTAAAATTGCCATTGAGGCAAGGGAGGCATTAACACCCAAACCAGTCCAGTAGAGCTGGTCAGTGCAAACGATGACTCTGGCTGCACTGGGCAGCTTCCAGGTGTGACTGTACTGTATGTTATGTATGAGAGTGAAACAGGGCGTTGCTGAGAAAAGAAAGCATGCATGCTCAGCAAAGCAAAGCTTATTTGACAACTAGAACGACCGCAACGCGGACTTATGCCTCCGCATTAGTTCATTCTGGAGTCCAAATCGCCATTTGAGGCAAATTGGAAGAGATTCCGTCAAGGCGCTCCTGTGATGTTGCGTTACAGAGCTTGGAAATTGGGTGTGTGAGAGGTCACAGTGAGCTTGAACTTTGACCACCAAAATGTAATCAGTTCATCCTTGAGTCCAAGTCGATGTTTGAGACAAGTTTGATTAAATTCCGTCAAGGCATTCCTGAGATATCGCGTTAACAAGCTTGAAAATGGCGTTCGAGAGCTCACCTTGACCTTTGACCTTTGACCACCAAAATGTAATCAGATCATCCTTGGGCCTAAGTGAATGTTTAAGGCGAATCTGATGAAATTTTGTCAAGTTGTTCCTCAGATATGGCGTTAACAAGCTTGAAAATGGCGTTCGAGAGGTCACAGTGACCTTGACCTTTGACCTTGGACCACCAAAATCTAATCAGATCATCCTTGGGCCTAAGTGAATGTTTAAGGCGAATCTGATGAAATTTTGTCAAGTTGTTCCTCAGATATCGCGTTAACAAGCTTGAAAATGGCGTTCGAGAGGTCACAGTGACCTTGACCTTTGACCTTGGACCACCAAAATCTAATCAGATCATCCTTGGGCCTAAGTGAATGTTTAAGGCGAATCTGATGAAATTTTGTCAAATTGTTCCTCAGATATCGCGTTAACAAGCTTGAAAATGGCGTTCGAGAGGTCAGTGACCTTGACCTTTGACCTTGGACCACCAAAATCTAATCAGATCATCCTTGGGCCTAAGTGAATGTTTAAGGCGAATCTGATGAAATTTTGTCAAGTTGTTCCTCAGATATCGCGTTAACAAGCTTGAAAATGGCGTTCGAGAGGTCACAGTGACCTTGACCTTTGACCTTGGACCACCAAAATCTAATCAGATCATCCTTGGGCCTAAGTGAATGTTTAAGGCGAATCTGATGAAATTCCATCAAGGCGTTCCTCAGATATCGCGTTAACAAGCTTGAAAATGGCGTTCGAGAGGTCACAGTGACCTTGACCTTTGACCTTGGACCACCAAAATCTAATCAGATCATCCTTGGGCCTAAGTGAATGTTTAAGGCGAATCTGATGAAATTCCATCAAGGCGTTCCTCAGATATCGCGTTAACAAGCTTGAAAATGGCGTTCGAGAGGTCACAGTGACCTTGAACTTTGACCTTGGACCACCAAAATCTAATCAGATCATCCTTGGGCCTAAGTGAATGTTTAAGGCGAATCTGATGAAATTCCATCAAGGCGTTCCTCAGATATGGCGTTAACAAACATCCGTACGGACGGACGGACGGCCGGCCGTACGTACGTACGTACGTACGGACGGACAACCCGGATCCATAATGCCTTCGGCCTGGCTTCGCCGGCGGAGGCATAAAAACACTGATATGACTCTCTCAAACACCTTAAGATCAAACTGATTTGGATTTTTTTTCCCCCCACAGTGCTCAGGGTTCCCACACCTTTTCAATGATGAAAGTACAAAATGCTCCATATGGCTTTTCAATTGTCCATGACCAAATTGTAATGAGACAGACTAAAAACCTAACCATAAACTACACTAACTTCAAGCATTAGTTTGTTTTTACACAAGGATAAATATTATTTTTAAATTTTATTTTATTATTGTCTAGACTGTTTCAGAACGAGCCGCATAGCTTTTGTGACATTTGACAGTATTCGAAAAACCTTTCTCCAGACGTTGAAACTTTTCTAGGTGAGTTTTTTTCCCCACAGTTACAAATTGCTTTACATGAAAAACAACACATCTACCTCAGTTAATTGCTTCTGGTATTTACCCAAACTGGCCCAACGTGTGAGTCAGTCCACCACCAAAATCAACACTAAGGTGAAAAAAAGAGTGACAGCACGCTAATCACCATCCCTGAAGCTTAGTTAGTCTTAGCTTAGCTTAGTCTTCCTCTGCTCCACCCTCCTACCTTCTCCAGCAGAGTGCAGACCTGCTCCCTGTCCTGCCGCCGGCGATTATTGAGGACGTGGTACCTCCCCCCGCAGCGCCGGATCAGCTCCCGGAGGCCTGGGTCCTCCTCCTGCAGGTAAGCCTGGGGAACACAGTTGGTTTGTGTCAATTCAGATTTGCCTCTCTCTCCTGCTCCTGTAACCAGTAGTTGATTTGTACAAATCTGACACGGGGAATGGCGAAGGAGTATTACGGGGGATGTCGGGAAGGACTTGGACGTACCTTCTCTGTCTGGCCCGTCAGGTAGTCCCCGCAGGTCAGCACGACCAGGGTGTGGCCCAGCACCGCCTCCCCAAACATCTCCTCCAGCTCTCCAGGTACACGGCCCTCCACCTGGGAAGAGGAGGGAAATTCATTAGAAGGAATTTACTAGCTAAAATTACTACTGGCACTCTCATCCTCTTTTGGTAATCTGCTTTTTTACTTTCTACAGGTAACCAGGGATGTTTGGGAACAAACATTATATTGTCTTTTTTATGTATTTTCTATTAACACATTCACTGCCAACAACGTGTAAACACGTTTTCAGAATCCAGCTGTTGACTGCCAACAACGTGTTAACACGTTTTCAGAATCGATTTTTTTTTTTTGACGGTGGATCGTTGATCTGGCCCTTTTGCATCTTCTATTATACTGTTAGAGCCGCCGGGCGTGTGCAATCCATTCCGCCGACCCACTGAGTGGCGACGGTGCTCAGACTATTGAGTGTTGTTTGGCCAGAAACGCACGCATTCCAGCTGAGCTCAACCGAGGACCCAGAAGCGAACGAGCCTCATTCTCATACTGTAGGCGAAAACCTTTCACACGGGCGCACGGCGGTGGGGGGTTCCAAAGGTGGACTGGGTGGAAAGCACACTTTGAAGCGCGCAGCATAAAGCCTAGAGTCACACAAGGCTTCGTCAAAGCTCTCAACCGAAAATCCAAGAACGGATTAAGCCACATCCACGCTCGCCGACGAGGGGCCGCCAGAGAGGGAGGCTGCTGCTCACTGCTCAGACAGGCAGGAGAGACTGGCTTGTGACTGACAAACGCTGCTGAAATCCACCAGACACGCCCACGGAGGGAGGAGTTGTAAGGAGAGGGGGTGCGGGTGCTGCTATGGAGGAAATTACTGTTCAGAACTATATTGTTTATGTCTGATGTCTCACTGATGCCAAAAATAAATGGTTAAAGTGACTATTTGATTGAATTTCACAAAACTGCGATTATCTCAGCTTTTTGTCTCAGACGCTGAAACCATGCTGTACTCAACGGCTAATATCTACATAACTACTAACTCTACAAACTAACTCTTTTAGACAGAGAAAGCACACATTCTATTAGTACTTTTGTGAACTTTCTGTTCACAAAGTCCAAGCAGAAAATTATCCTTGGCTCTTGTAAAATGAGCCAGAATCCTCAAAAAAACCCTCTGGCAAAAGCTACCTACAGTAAAAAAAAAAGGCTGGCAGTGAATGTGTTAAACTGTATTTCTATATGATTGATTTTCTATTTGACAATTTGTGGTTGTTTGATGCCTATATACTTGATTGTGTACACACCTACCTGGTTAACTCCACCTGTGTCAATTATTCAACCACAACTCTGATTGGCTGTAGTAGCCACCAGCCACAGTATTTTTGTGAATGAGATTCACTTTGTCCTTGATGCCCTGATGAAGACTATGTGTCGAAACGCGTAGGCGTGAAGCCACTTAATTAAAGGCTTTTTAAAAATTCTGCAAACAGTGTGCCTTGGTAGTTTTTTGGTTCTGACTCTTCACCAAGTTGAATTTACTATTAAGTCAACCATCTTTGTTTCTACTTATTTCCCTTGGATCCAATGAGCACCTGTTTTTAACACCTGCAGTCGTGAAGCAGCACTCTCTCCTCTCTACTACTGGCACTTATTCATTATAAAGAGATGTAAAAAAAAAAAGTAAATCGTATACAATTAAAGGTCCCATCTTGTGTAAAACAAAATGTCCTTGCTTGTTTGATTGTAAAGGACTTGGGCGTGCTAAACATCATGGACGTCTCAAAACACACATGGTCCCCAGATAAACACATGGTCCCCAGATAAACACATGGTCCCCAGATAAACACATGGTCCCCAGATAAACACATGGTCCCCAGATAAACACATGGTCCCCAGATAAACACATGGTCCCCAGATAAACACATGGTCCCCAGATAAACACATGGTCTCCAGATAAACACATGGTCTCCAGATAAACACATGGTCCCCAGATAAAGCCACGCCAGCCATGTAAGGAAAAAGTGCCTCCAAATGAGCCGATGTGACTTCTGTGATTTTGTGACATCACAAAGTAACACTTATTTAATTTGCCCCGGTTACAGCACCACCCCGCCAACTGAATGTGGAAGACCGAACCTTGTTGTGTTTAGCAGATGTGTAGAATGGATAAATGTCCAGAAAACGATCAACTGCACCAAAGATGGATCTATCCCAACAGATCCTCTTATCATCTTATCTTATCTTATCAAAACAGCGCATAGTTAATGAGGGGAGAGACACATAGAGAAGTCCCACAGAGGCTGGATTTGACGTTTTTTAGCAAAATAATTCATAACCAGCTTGTTTTAAAGACCCATATTTTATACAGTTAAAAATAGCATAGGCTATGGGAGAATTGAAACATATGTCAAGAAGGGCATTGTCTCCAATTTGAGTCTTTTTAATCAAACTTTTCCATAATTCATATTAGAAGAATGTAGTTTCAAAAACTTAAAACAAATAAAAGTACTGTTAAAATGAGTTGAGTGAAAATGAGTGAGTTGAAATGAGACTACAGAAGAAGAGTCACTACAGAAGCAAAAACATGAGTAGAGTGGAGCGGCAGACAGACACTACAACCGACCTCTGTGAACTGGCCCACTGGCACCAGCAGCAGAAAAGCGTGGGGGCCCGGCGCTGCCAGTGCCATCGCCCGCTCTGTCTCCTTCTTCACAGTAGCCTCCACGTGGCCGCCGTCCCAGTACAACCTGGGCGCCTCCACCAGGGTCACCCTCCTGCCCTCCGAGACGCCCTGCCGCACCTGGCAGCTCCTGGACGACCCGGAGGGGGACAGCTGCAGCAGGATGGTGTCCCCTGACGCCGTCTTCCCACAGCCGATGGTCCCCAGCAGGACAAGCCGCAGCTCTGGGGGTGCGGGCCTGAAGCGCCCGCCACTCAAGTGTTCAGACATAGCTGCAGAGAGAGGAGAGCATAAGCATAAACCTCCTCATCTGTCAACATATCAATACGCTATCTTGTAAGCAGGTAGTCATTTATAAGGATTAACATGCAAGGGCGTGTTGGGAGAATGTTTGTTCACACGTGTGTGAACGTGTGTTTAGCCGGAGGCTCATAATCCACAATTAAATAAAACTGGACAAACAGAATAGTTTGGGGTGGGTAGGGCTGCTTCCTAAGTGTATTCACTGATCATCTGATCTGACATCAGTCATACAAGAGAAGTGGAGCTACTGAGGAGTCAAATAAGGTTAGCAATCTGTTTGCCTATGTGTATGATTATTTTTCCGTCTGTGCCTTAGGTGGTTTCTGGTTTCACCTGTTGTTTTTTTTTACTTGTGCATGAGTTCACACGGACGAAGGTAATTGATAATGGCCGTGTCCCTACTTTCACTCGTCCTTTTCCTGGTTTGCAGGAGTGCACGCTGCACCTTGCTAGTCCTGTCCAACTACATTCTACCTGACCTCTTTATTTGAGTTGATATGCACACACAGTCACAAACACATGCACCTACCAACGCACACAAAAACAGCCAGTAAACACAAGACACAGCATTGTTGCATGATGTTTAGATTAAACGATTAAACACACCATTAAAAGTGACGCTTAAAAACCATGTCACATTCTATGAGTTTGAGTGTCACTTAATGGTGTCATTAAAAGTGACAACTCAAACTCATGGAGACAGCAGTCCAGTAGGTACCGTGTATCTACTAGAGCAGCTAAAATGTGATGATGACATGGGAAAACTTTGCAGGTGCTTTGAGTTAATTAGATGATTCGAGGGTGACACGTTCATTCTCTGAAATAACTGAGAAGGAACTGCTGATTTTCTTCACACTATTCTAATTTCTTTAAATACTGTTTTGGGGGTTTTCTGGAGCTGTAGGCCAAAATTATGAAAAATGAAACAAATAAAGGCTAGACATATTTCACTTTGTGTGTAATGAATCTATAATCTATGAAAGTTTCACTTTTTGAAATGAATTATGGGAAAAAACGTCAGTAATGTAGGTAACGTTAAAGTAGTGAAGTCAAGAAGCCTTGCAGTTTGCTGTTCTAAACATCCCATACTCCAATATAAACGTAACCACAGCATTAGCATAGCCAACCCATATAAAGCATACACTTACTGTGTGAGAGCTTTGTGTGGTTGTACCGTCCTCTCGGTTTGTTGTATTGAGTTGAGTTGTATCTCTCCTGCAGAAAACCTCCTTCCTTCAGTATACTTGGCTGCTGAAAAAAGTGTCCCGACTCCAAGAACCTATCTAACCTGCCCTTACAGGTGTGTCTCAGTCTCAGAGAGCCACATGTCCAGCCACTCCCCTCCATCGTACAATACGCAATATGTTCCTTTTGTCTGCAAGCTGCTGAGCATTCCACGATGGGGTGGAGGAGACATATCCCGGGGACACGAGTGAATCATTCCACCTCAGTGGTTCATACCCACACCCGTGTGGTGGCACTGATGCCTGTCAATGTCAGGTTGATCTGAAGGGTTAATAGTTGCCATGGTTATTACCTGGTGGCAACATAATGCATATAGGTATTTAGACGGGCGACGCTGCTGAAGACAACAATGCCACGTACAGTCAGGACTGAGGGGCATCACGCATCACACACACACACACAAATCACAAATTGATTTACAATCGAGGCATGAATCACATTCCGACAGGCCTTGACAAAATTGACTTTAACATATTCCAACTAGATATCAAGCCTTAGCTTAGCTTCAAGCTTATTATGACCTATACCTACCCCCCCCCCCACGTCACGTCAAAGGACTTTTACTTTGCACTTTATATCATTTATAATTTGAGATTGTTTTCTGTTTTGCTCCAACTTCTGCTGTTGATGTGATCGCTGTGATGCATACTTGCACGAAGTCAAATTCCTCGTTTGTAATCTAATTGCTCACTATGGCTATTAACATGAATCTTGAATGTGAGGAAGCTTGTGGGCTTGCCTCGTGAAGTGTGCTGGATCGTAGATGAGGGCTCACGGGCCGTGGTCGATCAGAACCACAGAGATGTCGGTCCTCGGACGCGGTTGAAGGAATACCACTCGTGACCTGGCTGGTTGTAAGGCAGTCGGTCACCAGGGCCTGGCTGGTTGTAAGACAGCCAGGATTCAGCTTGGGTTCGGATTTGGTCGTGGTAAGGGTAGACATTATGAAGTAGAATAGTAGGAAGTAAGAATACCGGAATACAGCGTTACAGAGCACCTTGTATATATATGTTATGTCTGACATCGCCGATGACCTCACAGGTGAACTCTATGCTATGACATCATCGGTGACCCCGTAAAGTCCCGTCTGCCATCACAGTCAGCCTAGACCGCCTGACGTCGCCGATGACCTCACAGGTGAACTCTGACGTCATCATTGATGATGTCGTCATCATTACGTCGTTGGCGCGCCGGCTCGTGGGCATCGACTGCCCCAAGAACAGGCCTGGCGGTGGGCCATTATGGACCCTTTTCTACATTGAATATATTGTCTATCAAACGTCTTCAGATGAGTGATGGATCCACTGACTATTCTCCAACTAAAAGCTTGAGAGGCTCCAAACTGATTTGAGATCTGTGGACAGCAGAATCTATTAAATGCTTGATGAATTCCAACATCAACCAGAAAAACACAATTTGCCACTTCCAATGTGTCTAATGACAACAACAGGAAGATGTTGTTCACTGATGCATTAGATGTCAATGTGTCCAAGAAAAATAAATAATTTGTTCTTCACAGAACAAATATTGTTTTATTAAACAACCAACACAACAAAGTGAACTTTTTTTCTAATCTTGATCAAATTATTAACACAAAATCTTTATATCCAAGTTCATAGAGTGCTTAGTGCAAAAATTATTATTATTATTATTATTAATAATAATAATAATAATAATAATAATAATAATAATAATAATAATAATAATAATAATCCCTTCAGTCATCCTCTTTTTAGAACAAAATGGCTTTGGTGCTTCTTTTCCAAAGACTTTAAACTAACTTAAGTGTTTTTCAGCATATTGCAACTTGCTGCCAACATCAGTCACAACCCAGGCATGACATAGGCAATGTTTTCCAGAGTGTCCACCTTAAAAGCAAGACAAAGGACACAAATAGACATGTCATCCTAAATCACATAACGTACGCACGGCAGAACAATCATTAGAGCATGTATTACAGTTGTGTGTGTGCGTGTGTGCGTATGTATGTGTGTGTGTGTGTGTGTGTGCACGTATGTACGTGTGTCTGTGTGTGTGTGTGCGTGTATGTATGTGTGTGCATGTCTCTCACCCCTGTATACTGTGTGTATGTGTGTACGTGTGTACGTGTGTACGTGTGTGTGTGTGACTGTGTGTGTGTGTGTGTGTGTGTGTGTGTGTGTGTATGTACGTGTGTGCATGTCTCTCACCCCTGAGTGCTGTGTGCAGCTCCTGAGCTCTGGTACCTGTGAGGTGAGGCAGAGGAGTGGAGCCAGGGCGCACAGCAGGGAGTCCAAGAGCAGAGACAGGCCACCAGACACACACACCTTCTTCTGCACAGACACAGGGAACACAGCATCAAGAGCAGAGACAGGTCACCAGACACACACACCTTCTTCTGCACAGACACAGGGAACACAGCATCAAGAGCAGAGACAGGTCACCAGACACACACACCTTCTTCTGCACAGACACAGGGAACATAGCATCAAGAGCAGAGACAGGTCACCAGACACACACACACCTTCTTCTGCACAGACACAGGGAACACAGCATCAAGAGCAGAGACAGGTCACCAGACACACACACACCTTCTTCTGCACAGACACAGGGAACACAGCATCAAGAGCAGAGACAGGTCACCAGACACACACACACCTTCTTCTGCACAGACACAGGGAACACAGCATCAAGAGCAGAGACAGGTCACCAGACACACACACACCTTCTTCTGCACAGACACAGGGAACATAGCATCAAGAGCAGAGACAGGTCACCAGACACACACCTTCTTCTGCACAGACACAGGGAACATAGCATCAAGAGCAGAGACAGGTCACCAGACACACACACACCTTCTTCTGCACAGACACAGGGAACACAGCATCAAGAGCAGAGACAGGTCACCAGACACACACACCTTCTTCTGCACAGACACAGGGAACACAGCATCAAGAGCAGAGACAGGTCACCAGACACACACACCTTCTTCTGCACAGACACAGGGAACACAGCATCAAGAGCAGAGACAGGTCACCAGACACACACACCTTATTCTGCACAGACACAGGGAACATAGCATCAAGAGCAGAGACAGGTCACCAGACACACACGCCTTCTTCTGCACAGACACAGGGAACACAGCATCAAGAGCAGAGACAGGTCACCAGACACACACACCTTCTTCTGCACAGACACAGGGAACACAGCATCAAGAGCAGAGACAGGTCACCAGACACACACACACCTTCTTCTGCACAGACACAGGGAACACAGCATCAAGAGCAGAGACAGGTCACCAGACACACACACACCTTCTTCTGCACAGACACAGGGAACACAGCATCAAGAGCAGAGACAGGTCACCAGACACACACACCTTCTTCTGCACAGACACAGGGAACATAGCATCAAGAGCAGAGACAGGTCACCAGACACACACACACACCTTCTTCTGCACAGACACAGGGAACACAGCATCAAGAGCAGAGACAGGTCACCAGACACACACACACCTTCTTCTGCACAGACACAGGGAACACAGCATCAAGAGCAGAGACAGGCCACCAGACACACACACACCTTCTTCTGCACAGACACAGGGAACACAGCATCAAGAGCAGAGACAGGTCACCAGACACACACACCTTCTTCTGCACAGACACAGAGAACACAGCATCAAGAGCAGAATCAATCATGCACCTCTCAAATCTAGGGCACATCACTGATGTCTGGCAAAAAGCTTTTCAATTTTGTTTTCAATTTTGCCTTTTTATTGTACTGTAAACCTGAAATTGTCTAACATTGGTGGAATTTTAATATCTCAGCTTTCAAATTGTCCCTACTTGACTTTCCCAAACCAGTGCTCCTAGATTTTCAAAATCTTTCAAGGAAAGTGGGAGATGTTGCAGCTTGCAAGAGATACCTATCAGTTGATTACCCTCTGGACTTATCATAAACCCCCTAAATCAGTGGTTCTCAAATGGGGGTCCGTGGCACTTTGCCAAACAAACCTATCAATTTAAAAGTGAAGCACGTTACCGTGGAAACAATTGGGCTTAGCCCAAAATCACAAATGAGAATGAGGGGGGTCCCCGGTATATTTTCTACCTTGTAAGGGGTCTTTGGCTGAAAAACATTTGAGAACCTCTGCCCTAAATCCACTGCCTTTCTGGTGGTAATGGGGGAGGAAACACATTATGTTCTGCATTCTTTGAGTCCACTCACATTTGTCTCCTGAAGCTGGTGTCCAATGAGGGACAAGGATTCTCCCAAGAGGTGCAGGTGAGCAGCAGCGTTGATGGGATCCAGGTCAGAGCAGTCAGGACCCCTGGGTGGGGATCTGAGCCAACTGGTGGGGCTAATCATAAAGCTTGCGGGACTAGCCAGACCAGGTCAGTAACATAGGAAAAAAGACAGAAAACACTAGGGTGGGTGCTGGATCCAAAATACCATACAAAGTTGAGAAAAGAAGGATCTGCACACCAAGGAGCTCTATTTTAGAAAAAAAAATTGCGTGACATTTCGAGCTGGAGCTCACGTCTGAGAAAGAGCTCCGGCTCGAAACGTCATGCAAAGAAAGAAATAAAACTCTAAATGGGAGCTCCTTGATGGACTAGCTAGGTCAATCATGGGGCTAGTGGTAGACACTACTGGACAATGTATGTACCTGACTGGATCAGCAATGGCTGTCATTGAAATAGGTGTGGACATGAAGGGGTGATGCCTGCGGGTTACTGGACTGGTGGTAAAGGTGATGGGACTGGCAAGGGGAGGCTCAGCGATGTTGCGCTGCTGGTCATAGTTCCAGTACTCCTGTATGGGAATGTCACTGACCTGGGAGGTAGGGAAAGGCTGGAAGTGATGATATAGTAGGGACAGTAGAAAATAAATGTTGAAGAACCTATGGAGTAATTACCTGATCAATGCTGCCCTCTGCTGTACATGTTGAATGCAACAAGTTTTCCTGGGTACCAATAGTTAAGTCATAACATTAGATGTATGGAGAGTATCGCAGACACAACTGAAGTGTATCCTGAACAATAAAGGATAGTATAGAGAAATGCATTTGATCTGATCTCATATTCTTAAATCCGGTCTGTTCTCTCACCTCTTCTTCTCCCCCCTCTCTCCATCTGTCTTGTGGCACATAGACTGGATAGACAGGGAGGAAGTCAGAAGACTCGCCTCCATAAGGTTCAAGGCCAGCTCTGCTATTACCTGCAGTGGGTCAATTATTCATATTTAACAGTAGGAGTACCAGGTAGACAGTTTCATACTTAAATTAGTTCAAGTTCAAGTTCAAGTTCAAGTTCAAGTAGTTTATTGTCATATGTATAATACAATGTATAATACAATGAAATTCTTTATGCTCTGAGCACCCTCAGCCTTACATACACAAGGATATGGTCACAAAGACCGACAGAAAAAGGGTGTAGACCTACATAACTATGTAGGCTACACGTGATACAGACATGTCTGTACACAGTGCGTGTAGACATAACACAAACCACGATACAGTACAATACAATAATGGTGCACAACAAACAGTGCGTTGCAGTGTGTGTGAGTCAACTGTTCAGCAGCCTGACTGCCTGAGGGAAAAAGCTGTTACTGAGACGGGTGGTGTGTGATTTGATGCTCCGGTAGCGTTTTTTGGAAGGGAGGAGTGAGAACAGGGTATGAGCGGGGTGGCTGGTGTCTTTGATAATGTTTTTGGCTTTCTTTTTACAGCGAGTGGTGAAGATGTTATGGAGGTTTGGTAGTTCTGTGCCAATGATTTTAGCTGCTGTCTTCACAGTCCTCTGCAGCAGTCTGCAGTCCTGGGCGGTCAGGTTGCCGTACCACACTGTGATACACCCTGTCAGAACACTTTCTATGGTACAGCGATAGAAATTCACAAGGCCTTTGGTGCTCAAGCCAAATTTCTTGAGGCGCCTCAGAAAGTACAGTCGCTGCTGTGCTTTCTTGAGGATGCACTTGGTGTTGAGAGACCATGTGAGTGTGTTTGTGATGTGTGTGCCCAGGAATTTAAAGCTGTCGACTATGTCGACAGATGACCCATTGATGGAAATGGGGGTGTGAATGACTTTGGACTTTCTAAAGTCAACAATGATTTCTTTGGTCTTATTGGTGTTTAGAGAGAGGTTGTTGTTTTGGCACCATAGGGTTAGATCTTCTATTTCTCTCCTATAGGCCCTCTCATCACCGTCGGTTATTAATCCGATCACTGTGGTGTCATCCGCAAATTTTATGATGATGTTATTTCCAAATCTGGCAACACAGTCGAAGGTAAACAGAATGTACAGCAGAGGACTGAGGCAGCAGCCTTGGGGCGCGCCGGTTCTGGTGAAAATGATAGATGAACATCTATTACAAATGCGCACAGATTGTGGTCTGCCTGTCAGAAAGTCAAATAGCCAGTAACAGATGGCGCTGCCCAGACCAAGGCCCCTAAGTTTCAACAACAGTTTTGATGGTACAATAGTGTTGAATGCGGAGCTATAGTCAATAAACAGTAGTCTGACATAAGTGTTTTTGTACCAGGGCAGTGTGTAAAGCAAGAGCAATAGCGTCATCAACAGATCTGTTTGAACAGTAAGCAAACTGTAATGGATCAATGCTAACAGGAATAATGCTTTTTATATAAGATATAACCAGTTTTTCCAGGCACTTCATGATAACAGAAGTCAAAGCAACGGGGCGGTAATCGTTAAGGCAGGTGACAGGTTTTATCTTAGCAATGGGCACAATTATTGTTTCTTTGAAACATAATGGGACCACACACAATGACAGGGACAGGTTAAATATGTCAGTAAAGACCCAGGACAGCTGGTTGTAGCATGTCTTAAGGACACGAGAGGCAATTAGAGGCTATTATGAGCTAATTACCCCATTAATTAGCTTTATGAGCTAATTACCCCATTAACCAGGGGGGATTCATTTAATAAACTGTCCTTTGTCAACCCCCTGAAGGTCATCCTATGGTCAATTGAGTCAAAGCTGGGTTGCAGCATATGGCAGAGTGGTGTATTCCAGCCAATGACAGAAGTTTGCCCATTTCATTTAACACAATGTAGAGTATGTCCACGTATCATTTTACAACTATGATGGTGGATGGGTGGGGGTCAATATAACAGCTTCTTTACACAGCTGAAATATGTTGGCATGAATTAATTCAACAGCAACACACATACACACACACACACACACACACACACACACACACACACACCATCTCATTGTATTACAGCATAATATGAAATGCTCCTTACCAGAGTGACTTGACAATGACTTCTTGTGCGAGTCCGTTGGCTCCTGAAAAAAGGTTGAAGAGTAACCATCACAACTTGGCATGCTGCTGTTAACAAAGATTAGAGATGCAAGATTAGTGTAAAAACAGGACAGAGGCTTCTTGTGCCAAGTGGACAATCTACTGAACAATCCATCCAGCCTGTCACCTGCCCATCTGTGTGTCCAGACACCCATTCATCCAGCAGCCCTCCCTTAACCAAACACTGAGGGAGACAGCCACCTTGTGCCGTCTCTAACACTGTGAGGGAGACAGCCACCTTGTGCTGTCTCTAACACTGTGAGGGTGACAGCCACCTTGTGCCATCTCTAACACTGTGAGGGAGACAGCCACCTTGTGCCATCTCTAACACTGTGAGGGAGACAGCCACCTTGTGCCGTCTCTAACACTGTGAGGGAGACAGCCACCTTGTGCCGTCTCTAACACTGTGAGGGTGACAGCCACCTTGTGCCGTCTCTAACACTGTGAGGGAGACAGCCACCTTGTGCCGTCTCTAACACTGTGAGGGTGACAGCCACCTTGTGTGGTCTCTAACACTGTGAGGGTGACAGCCACCTTGTGCCGTCTCTAACACTGTGAGGGAGACAGCCACCTTGTGCCGTCTCTAACACTGTGAGGGAGACAGCCACCTTGTGCCGTCTCTAACACTGTGAGGGAGACAGCCACCTTGTGCCGTCTCTAACACTGTGAGGGAGACAGCCACCTTGTGCCGTCTCTAACACTGTGAGGGAGACAGCCACCTTGTGCCGTCTCTAACACTGTGAGGGAGACAGCCACCTTGTGCCGTCTCTAACACTGTGAGGGAGACAGCCACCTTGTGCCGTCTCTAACACTGTGAGGGAGACAGCCACCTTGTGCCGTCTCTAACACTGTGAGGGAGACAGCCACCTTGTGCCATCTCTAACACTGTGAGGGAGACAGCCACCTTGTGCCGTCTCTAACACTGTGAGGGAGACAGCCACCTTGTGCCGTCTCTAACACTGTGAGGGAGACAGCCACCTTGTGCGGTCTCTAACACTGTGAGGGTGACAGCCACCTTGTGCCGTCTCTAACACTGTGAGGGTGACAGCCACCTTGTGCCGTCTCTAACACTGTGAGGGAGACAGCCACCTTGTGCCGTCTCTAACACTGTGAGGGAGACAGCCACCTTGTGTGGTCTCTAACACTGTGAGGGAGACAGCCACCTTGTGCCGTCTCTAACACTGTGAGGGAGACAGCCACCTTGTGCCGTCTCTAACACTGTGAGGGAGACAGCCACCTTGTGCCGTCTCTAACACTGTGAGGGTGACAGCCACCTTGTGCCGTCTCTAACACTGTGAGGGAGACAGCCACCTTGTGCCGTCTCTAACACTGTGAGAGAGACAGCCACCTTGTGCCGTCTCTAACACTGTGAAGGAGACAGCCACCTTGTGCCGTCTCTAACACTGTGAGGGTGACAGCCACCTTGTGCTGTCTCTAACACTGTGAGGGTGACAGCCACCTTGTGCCGTCTCTAACACTGTGAGGGTGACAGCCACCTTGTGCCGTCTCTAACACTGTGAGGGTGACAGCCACCTTGTGCGGTCTCTTGGTGCCGTATTCTTCCACATCCAACTCTTGCTCTTCCAGGTCCTCCGCATCAATCAGAAAGTCTTTGTAGAATCTTTTTTTTTCTCTCTGGCTGCGTCCACTCACAAGGCCCGCTTCACCATCCATCTACACATTACATCAAACAAACAAACAAACACCCAGTCAGGTAAAGGTAAACTAAGCTCCAGTGGGTGATCATAAGGCAAACTAGCCCCATATGTTCCCCTGCTCTCCGTTCCTCTGTGATCCACTCTGAAACAGGGTCACAGTAGCATTCCATAAGGAAATTGGGGGGTCGAGCGTTTAAAACGCTCTCCTACCAGTCTCTGATGTCCGATCGCAGATCCAAAGATATCATAATCTCCCTACGGAAGCCAGTAATATAGGCGGGGCTGTTAAAATGATATTCCTGTGTAAAACAACCGTTTTAAAGCAGGCTTTTCGCAGCCTGTGCTGAATTTAGGAGAGGAGAAGTGTCCCAGTGCCGGCAGGACCCTTGGGACTTTGATTATTTCATGACATGTTTTGCTTCCCAGGTGCGCTGGATTTGATCACTGTGCCGCCGTGTGTCTGCAATGTTGTTTGCTCGCCACGTGCAAGCGGTGCACCATGATAGTGAGATCAAACGCACCCTGCTCGGCGTTGGAAGCACGGTGCGGTGGGCGCTGCAGCACCCCCTGGTGGCAAGAGATGTAAAAAAAAAAAAAAAAAAAAAAAAATTTTTTTTTTTACAGTGCACCTGAACGCAACATGCAAAATACCCGCTGAATAAGTGTCCAAATGTTCATGTAATTCTGGCCAATACTCCACTTCTGTTATAACATTTCAGTCTGGAAGATATAATCTTTATGACTACCTTAAAAGGCTAAATGAATAGCTTAGAAAATGAATAGCACCGGGGGCCCATGGTACTATTAATCCGGCCCTGGATATATCGGAGGAATAGCAGGTAGGCTATCACTGTCCCTGAGTCCTGAGGGTAAATTGAGTAATGCTGCAGAGAAGAGGAGAAGACACTGAATCATGACATCACAACAGTATAATCCTAATGTTAATTTAAAATTTAATATTCCTCTAAATATGGCTAAAAGTCCAAAAAGGGTGGGAGAGAGAATGAGGATTCCAACACAGCAGTGGGAGCAAGTGGTGACATGGAGGTGAGTGAGAAAAGGTGACTGAATAATGACACAACAGTCTAATCTTAATATTAATATTCCTCTAATCTGGCGACAAAGTGGCCAAATTTTTTTGGCGCCGTCAGCCGTCCCCCCCAATGTTGAATCGGTGACAGCACCCCCTACCTAAAAGTACTTCCAACGCCACTGTGCTCAGTGAAGCCTCATTGGTAGAGCATTTGTCTCGTAAACCGAGGATTTCTGGTTCGAATCCAGGAGGAGACTTTGCGCGCTCCCGTGAGGAGGGGAGGCATTTGCCGCCGGGGGGGCATTTCTCGGCATAACACCTGGAACACCACCCACCAGTGGCGGCCGGCCACTAGAGGGCGCCAGGGTGCCGCCCCACCTACTGTATCCACATGAAAGAGGGGGAAATAAAAGGTTATATATATATATATATTTTTTTTTATGAGCAAGGTGAATATTAGATAGTGAGTATATAATCTGCAATAAATATGTAGATTTATAGATATTTTATAACATAAAAGACGTTTTGCAAGAATGGAGAAAGAAAATTCTGTGAAGTCACTCAAAACGACGCCGTTTGAGAGACAGACTTTACAGGAGAAGCATCGAGTGAAAGAGCTTGGACCAGATCACCCTGAGCTCGCCATTAAACAACAGGCTACAGACAGAGGAAGAAAATACACTCTGTGTTTTTCAGACGTTTCTAGTAGCTAGTAACGTCCGTTACTACTTGCTTGATTTAGGGCTGGAGTGGACGATAATTCAATAGCCTATTATTGTTGTCTTTCAGTGGAATCATCGTGATGATATGAAGTTAATTTAATAGTGACATTTCTGCTGTCTAAATTGATGATGACAAGCAAATGTTACTTAAAAACTGATCAAATGAGGTATGGCAGGAATATTATTTGAAAATGTAAGGTTTGTTTGACATCACCATTCAGTTCAATGAGATGAACACTGATTTTGCATACGTGAAACATATGATATTGATATTGAGAAGAATCCTTATGATTATCATATTGATTTCAACCCCATTGTACAGGCCTATATTTGGTATAGCCCATATAGCCCTCCCTGGACAAAAATGCACCAGCCGCTACTGCCACCCACCACCCACCACTATTACTAATTCAGTATCAGTCTAGGCAACTTGGCAAAAATGAATGCATCATCAACGGAGCATCACAAACCCCAAAAAACCTTGTAGCATATTTAAATTAGGCTACATTTACAGGATTGCCTGGCTGCATGGCGCAGACTGAACCCGCCCACTCACTCCTCCACCGAGGTGAGTTTTGGTGGTGGCTGCTTGCTTCTGAAGAACTAGAAGACGATTATCTAAGGGTACTATACTATTCTTGAATGCAGCATGTCCCTCTGAAATATTAGAAAACAGGTTGGCAAGGATATTTTTGGTTAACGTTAATGCACGACAAACACGCCATGAGTTCAAAGTGTGTCGGGGATGCGCACACGGTGGTAATCAGTCAACAAGTCAATATGCCTAGACGCAGCATGGCGAGGAAAAACGAAGCTAAAAGAGAAACGTTTGGTGTCTGACTGAACTATGAACTACAATAATTATGATTATCGACTTTAAATGAGCCGTAATAACATGTTGAAGAATCCTAACCTGGCAAGGCAGCTGCTTCGCACGAGATCAGATTACACGACAAACCCCATTTGGCTTGGCAGTGTCAGGTTAACTGAATCCTGCTGATTCATGTTTAGTCTCGCTCCCTCCCTCCTCTCTGACCCCATTCAGCCTGCTGAATCACGGTAAGGAAGTGACACAATGAACCCACACATCCTATTTTACGATCAGCCTTTGCTGCTGAGTTGGACATAGTCATATAGTTTTATAGGTGATAGTAATATACATTACATAACTATGCTGGACATTAGAAACAAAATCAGTAACATCGTACATAAACTTTGCATAATAGTTTGTTTATATATTTTCCAAACAGTAGCAGACTGCAGCTCGTTTGATCACAGATTATTCAACTATTTCAGGCAGTATAACATAGCACTTTGTCATGCGAAATAAACCATTGACACATTTTATATGCTGGGTTTAAATTTAGGAAATGTTGATCCACAATACCAATTTGCTGAATCTGCTCATTTTAAAATCAGGCGATTGTTGAGAGCTGCAGGTGCAATTAATTAATTTTATTTTGACAGAGTTGAACTTCAGTGAAAGATCAGCAGCATTCCACAGGGTTTTCCACTTCTTCCTACAATGTCCAGCTGCGGTGTTGTTTGGTGTGGCATGACTGTCCCTTGTTTGGAGATGTTTGGTCAGATTCGACATGTTCAAAACTTGTTTGTCTTTATTGTAGCCCATGGCACACAATCAGACATTCAACAACTGCTACCAAGAATTTTGACATTCTCCAACAACTGCCAACATTCTTGTTGGCCATTGTTGGAGAGTGTTTGATTGGTGTGCCATGGGCTTTATAAGACAAGTAAGTACAGCAAGCCGGCATCAGCCTTGCCAATTCATTGCCAAATGCTTTGGGATTCAACACATTAACATTGTTCCCCCATGGTCAGAGAACGTCAACACACAGAAAAATTTAAGGAGAAAGCAACAAGTTTGCCCATACTGTAACTCATTTACTACTACCGCAGTGCACTGGCCAAAGCTGCTCTGCCTTTACTGAACAATGAACTCACTAAAGTCATAATATAGTGTTATGTGTTATCTTCTGTTATAGTTTGAGTAAATGCCTTTCAATTTGTTCTGAGCAAACTTTTCTTTGTGAGTCTATGTTTTTATGTGGCTGACTGGTGATATAACGTATCAGTAGGCTACAGTATGTTCACCTATGTGGTTCAACTTGCTTAGGAATGTGTCTCAAGAACAGAAACGCATGTGAAACGGCTTGGTGCTCGCCTTTGTCATAACACCCCGTCATGTGATTATTATTCCTCTAAAACACCAGTCAGCATTTCATATTCCTCACAAACTTCCACCGTCATGCTAAGAGCTGGCCCCTCCCCGCCTGGTTCAACTTTGGTATTCCCCTAGCTGCACTGTAATGTTTAGCACTCACCCCTCCTCCTCCCCCTGCTGCTGCTTTCCCATGCTATTCCTACTGTAATTGCTTGGTCATGTTGAGCCCCACAGCCCCACCCCCGTCACTTTCCCAAAGTTGCTCGATCATGTTAACTCCCGGTCCACAGTCTCACCCACCCACCCACCTTCCCCCCTCCCTCCCTCCCGTCACTTTCACAAAGTTGCTCGATCATGTTAACTCCTGGTCCCTCCCCGTGTTCTCTCTCCCTGTTCCCTGCTGAAGTTGCCGTGTCATGTTTAGCCGAGGTCCCTCCTCCCTCAGTGTTCCAGATGGAGACGTTGAGTCAGCCGAGCTGCTTCCTGTTTTCATTCAGCGGTCGGGGTGAGGGAGGAGACAGAGGAGGAGGAGGATATAAAAAGAGAGGGAGAGACGAGTGAGGAGGCACACAGAGCACAAACTGTTCTGAACACCCAGAGAAAGAGAGAGAGAGCACTGGATTACTGTGGATATATACCAAACTACCCAACTTAAAATACTTTATCCTAACTGGTGAGTGAAACAACATGATGTAACTTAATGTCCTTTGCATTCTTTCAGTTTCATAGCTTTGCACTCATTTGATCGCTATGTGATGTTTGTGATCATTTTGGAAGATGGATTATGTGCATGATCTTAAAGTTTGTACTTTTTCAGACATCCAGATGGAGACTGACAAGAAGACCCAGACAGCAGCAGAGCAGATGAGTGACAGGTGGGAATGAGCTGCTGTGATTTACTATGCCTCCTCTTTACTCATTCACCTTCCACCATGGCTTATTGTTGCTTTGGAGGTTTCTTTAGGATGAGTCAGTGTCACTGCATGTATTACTGCATTTACAAGTGGATCATATTTGCATTAACGCTATGCATCCAAAAGTAGGTCTCTGCATGCGCTCAATCTTCTGCCTGCAGTCTTGCAGAACTTTGTCAGCTGCACACAGCCTCCATTAGATCATTCACTTAACGCATGTGCTGCACTTTGGAGTCAATAATAAGTCACACATTTGCTTATCTCATACCTGAAAATTAGTCACCTTTTTGATCCCAAAATAGGCCACTTAAGTTAATGATTTCTGAGTGGTTTTGTGTTTGTCCCGGTCACCTTTTTCACTGTCCATGAATCTGCAGGTGTGTTATCTACATTACGTCTCTGATTGCTCCGTCTCATATGCCCTATTCTTTCCTGTCAATGATTCAGTGTTAAGAAGGTGTACTTAACCACAGCCAGATATCACTATCAGACAGCATCTACAGATACCACTATCAGACAGCATCTATTGCTAATAGCGCAATAATGAGCATTATTCACTTTCTCTCTTACAGGGATCTGTCAGAACAAATCAAAACGGCGACGAAGGAGAGTCACGTCAGAGCGGAGAACACCGAACTGATGCTGAGCTACCAGAGGGGACAAGTCACCCTGCCACAGTACAAGGTAAGACTGTCAAAACTACTCGAGTAAACAAATAAATGCAAATAAAGCATTTTTTTTTAAAGTGACAACAACACAGAATGATCTGGTGGCTTTGGGTAATTTCTTATCTCTCCTCTTGCCCCCACTCCTCCCCTCCTCAGCTCCTGCTGTGTTCGCTGTATGAGATCTACCAGGCCTTGGAGGAAGAGCTGGAGCGGAACTCTGAGCACCCCGGCGTCGCGCCCATCTACTTCCCCGCCGAACTGGCGAGGCTGGAGAGCGTGGAGAAAGACCTGGAGCACTTCTACGGCCAGGACTGGAGGGAGAAGATCGTCGTCCCCGCAGCCACTAAAAGATACGCCCACAGGCTGAGACAGGTGAGCTTCAACTGCACCTGTAAAAGACTCAAACAC
Organism: Poromitra crassiceps; assembly: GCF_964638095.1. Lineage (NCBI taxonomy): Eukaryota > Metazoa > Chordata > Actinopteri > Beryciformes > Melamphaidae > Poromitra > Poromitra crassiceps. The sequence continues at coordinate 37,804,876 of NC_139626.1, read as the reverse complement.
ACATGTGATTTCAGGTGAAGATGCTTGGTACATTTAACTGCTAATCTTCTGATGTTGCTCTGACGTAACGCTCTTCATCTCTCTCTCTGTTTTTTTTCCAGATCGGCAAAGAAAACCCCGAGTTCCTGGTGGCCCACGCTTACACCCGGTACCTGGGCGACCTGTCGGGGGGGCAGGTCCTGGGCCGCATCACCCAGAAGTCCCTGGGGCTGAAGAGTGGCGAGGGCCTGTCGTTCTTCTCCTTCCCCGGCGTCTCCAGCCCCAACCTGTTCAAACGGCTGTACCGCAGCCGCATGAACAGCATCGAGCTCACGGAGGAGGAGAGGAATGGCGTCCTGGAGGAGGCGGTCAGAGCCTTCGAGCTCAACATCCAGGTGAGGAAGGGGCGATGATGACGATGCTGGTCAGAATCAGCTTTAGTGGCCAAGTACTATGTATACATACAAGGAGTTGTGTGTGTTGGGGGGGGGGGGGGGGGTGCGTGCGTGGGGGGTTAGGTAGGTGCTACAGGTTGCTCGTGCGTGGGGGGTTAGGTAGGTGCTACAGGTTGCTGCACAGGTGATATTTCTGTCACTGGGTTTCAGTGATCAAACTGGATAAAGTGTTGAAGGTAAAGTGATTCAAGCGCTCAGCGAAGTGTTCAAGTGAAGTTTAATGATGCTGTTTGGGCAGAGGGAGTGGAGCAGAGGAACAGCTGTGGTTGTTAGAAATGAGAGATAGAATAGAAAATAATGAACTTTGAGGACAGTGGGAAGATTTATTTTGGCCGGTGTGACTGTTTACTGATGTATGAGAGAATAATAAGTGACTGATGGATGTTCTCTTGGCTTTACAGGTCTTTGATGGTGTACAGAAGATGCTGAGTGTCACGCAAAGCGAACTGCAAAGCTGTGCAGCACAATCCAAACTGGCTAATGGTAAGACAAGTAGACACACGCACACGCACACACGCGCACACACACGCACACACACACACACACACACACGCACACACGCACACGCACACACGCACGCACACAAACACACGCACACACGCACACACACACACACACGCACACGCACACGCACACGCACACACGCACACACACACACACACAGGCCTACAGTATGTTGTCAGTGTTTTTGTACACTTCTCTTTGACTTTTTGACTGATATCTTAATGCGTATCTGTCTTCTCTCAGGAGGTCCCGCATTGGTTAAAACACTCCAGATCCCCGGCACCACGATCAACGCCTCCCCCCTCTTCAGGATGGTCCTGGGACTGTTCGTGGCTCTGGCCACAGTCAGCATTGGGATATACGTCTTTTAGCAAACATACACCCCGATTTTGTCTGTATGTCAAAATTCTAACAGATCTATTTTTGTACTGTGAAAGCCTATCGAAGACCCTAACCTAACTGTAGTTCTTTAACGGTATAATTGTGTTTGAAAAAATCTAATACTGTATCATGTTTTTGTAATGTTAACTGAGAGCCACATTTCTAACCTGTATTCATGTCAGAAGGATGAGTGTGAGAATTCAAGAAGTTTTGAATTCTAGTACTTTTTTCCTTGTTTTCACTGTGATATTGCTATACAGTATTATAGCAAGGACTAATATGTGCAATATTGTAGATAATTTTTGTGTGTGTATATAATGTAAATAGTTTTCACTTTTTAATAAAATTGTTACAAAAATTACTTTGCATCATTTCCGGTATATTTAACACCCTTAAATTACCAAAGGTTTGTGTTAGCGCAATGAAAAGAGATAGAAAGCTCCCAGTAAGCTGAACTGTGACGTGCGCTGGGCATATGAAAATGGAGAAGTGACTCACTATTTAACGAAAGCAGAGGACGTTGTCTCACATGAGAATTTGTGAATTGAGAAATCGTATGAAACAGAAAACATTTCCGCTCTGGGTTCCCAAAGCAACACTGCACTCTGTCAACTCACTGAGCTCGTGTTGCTGCTGAATACCTCTTTCTTATTGTATTAAGGCACATTCTCCTTCCTGTTTGCACAGCAGAGTGTAAACTGCTACAATAAAAACCTGTCTTTAAGCCTCCCTGGTATACAGCAATAAAATAAACCTAAACGATAGATCATCTTACACATAAATGATCTCTGTATGTGTGTCTGCTCATTTTCCTCGGACACCGTCGGCCTGACCGCATCCACATTTGGCACGGGGTACCGGCAGGGGCCCCAGCAGACGGTGACATGGCTGGATTTTTGAATTGGGCCATTATGGCCGACGAAATACGCAAAGATGGCTAATTAGTGGCTAAAATGAATGAACAGGTTCAGCAACATGGAGAGCTCCATTCGTTAGCTACTGATGGAGCACACCTGAGCTGAGTTGGAATCAGCCAGGGAAGTGGACCATGGAAACCCATTGGGGGGGGAGAGAGGAGAGGTCGCATGCCAACTCTGTGAGTGAGGCCTGACTAAATGGCCAGTGATTGTGTGCTCCAATGGGTATCGGAACTAGTTCTGTCCATAAATTCAAGTAATTATGAACAAAAGGACCCGCTGGGGTCTTGAATCAGAACATAATGAACTACAAAGCGCTCTGTTATTACAAGCAAACCCTGAGGATTCAGATGTATTAATTTGCTACACTCTTCTCTCAGTTTGTTTGTCTCTCCATCAGTGTTGGGCAAGTTACTGAAAATTGGTAATTAGTTACAGTTACTAGTTACTTCTCTAAAAAAAGTAATTTAATTACTTAAAAGTTACTAGTTACTCACTTATTCGCTTAGAGCCTATCAAGGTCATTAGCCTCTGGCTGCAGCTGCAGCTCTCTCCCCGGACTATGGTCTGAGGATCAGAAACCAGATATCCTCTGAAGTTGTCCGTTATTTTCATGTCCTAAAGTAACTAGTAACTACTAGCCCAGTTACTATTTTAGTAACTGTAACTGAGTTACTAAATTTGAAAAGTAATTAGTTAGATTACTAGTTGCTGCAAAAAGTAGTTAAGTTACAAGTAACTAGTTACTCCCAACACTGCTCTCCATACAGGTTGCTGTATGTCTCAGTACTGCTTCTCTCCATACAGGTTGCTGTATGTCTCAGTACTGCTTCTCTCCATACAGGTTGCTGTATGTCTCGCCAACGACGTGAACGCAGCAGGTGGGTGGTCGCACACTCCTTTTCACACCATCTCCTATATAGACCCTTTTCACAGCCACCATTTTGTGTCTAAAAGGCAGGAAGTTTCACAGGTGTACCAAAACCTTAATTAGGGTGTCCAACTTCCAGTCCATTTAGGTGTTCCAGTGCTGGGGCCCTAATTAGTGAGTTGGTTGCACCTGCGTTTCCCCTGCCTTTTAGACACAAAATGGCAGCTGTGAAAAGGCCTAATTGGATCTTGTCAGTGCTGCTGTACTGCATGGTTTCTCTTGGTTGTTTGGTTGCTGGCGCTGTGGTTTCTCCGAGTTATCTAGCTCATGTCATTCTATTTTTCTTAGACACTCTGTTAGCTGATTTTTGGGATCCATCTGATTGACATTTTGCTCATCTCGCCATCGAAACCTAGTCTATTAATAATAATAAAATAATAGGCTAGGCTTCCTGTTTTGTAGCTTTTGTCCCATTGGGATTTCCTACAATTAAGTGGACATGAATGTCATTTAGAGGTCATCATGGCTGTAACAATACATGTATGTGGATTGTAATATATCATTGGAAATAAAGTACTTGCAGTTTAATTCATGCTAGCTTTGCTGGAGGTGATTGATGATCATTGTAATAACTAACTACGGTAATGTAATATTTTTTTTCACTTCCATTCACTGAGCCTCCCCTGAAACCGTTTGGAGCCCCGGCCCCTGGAGGCCCCCCTCCCAGTTTCAAAACCTCTAGGCTACAGTGACTTCTACAGTGCAGTAGAGTCTACTATACTGTACAGGACTCACAACACATCACACTCATGTAGAATTTGGTATCCACTTTTATTGTGATTTGAGGATCTTCCTAAAAGCTGTGCGCTCGTTGCACGTTACAAAAGAAAAGACAGAATGTACTTGGATTGTATCAGCAGCCAGAGCAAACGTCTGGCTTCATCCTGGGCCCATTTCTTCATATGTGACCAACAAAATCAGCACAGTACCAGTATCTAATGATCTGCCTCCCCCTAGAGGACAACTTAAACAAAACAAAAGAACATGTCATATGTATCAGAAATTATTGTACTTCACAGGAGTTGGCTTACTTCACCTGAAAAGGCACAGCAGCCCGAGTACGTCAGAACCTCTTATCGTCACTTATACTGCCCGTGTTTTTAAAAGCTGAAATAATCCTGTTCCTTTACATTCACAATTCATTCCATCCCACTGCTGAAGCTTCTCTTTTACAATTGTAGTTGTTTGTGCTGTACACATGACTCAGATCCAAAATTATTATCAGATCAAAAAAGCTAAAAGCTGCATTGTATCTGCCAGACCCAAGAGCCCGGGACATGTTTCACTTGCTGTAGGAAGGCCATCCACAACTTCACATTAGAAAAACAGAAGTTACTACAACTAGTAGGGGTTAATGTGGACCCCAGGAAGAGTAGCTACTGGTTTCTTTACAGTAGCTAATGGGGATCTAAATAAACAAACAAACTAGGTCTACCTCAACTGGTGGGGTTAATTCAAAATGTAAATCTCATCCACCCTCCCTCTAAAATGCACGTGTGCCCACACACATCTATAATGTCTATACACTACAGAGTGGCAGATGAGGGGTTTCCCAACTTAGGTGCTTTGAGGGGTTATTGCACAGCATATTAAAAAGTGACATTGGTAAACATGAATGATTGAAACACACATTCTGGACTGATGTTAAAAAGAAAAGTAGCGCGCACTAAGGCAAAGCAAAGGAGATGATCGGCCATAATATTAAGGCAAGGCAAAAAAAAAACTACAAAAAAATAGACCCATCTTTATAAAAGCAGCTTAGAAGGGCAACTACAGTACAGACAACAAAAACCCAAGCCCGTAAAACAACAAATCAATCTCAAATCTCTTCAAAAGCTAGAAATGGCGCATTTTTTCTGCATGCTGGTGTAGACATGAATGGTAATGGGAGCTCAGTCATAGCGTATCATTCTTCTGGGTGCCCTTGGATTTGATATGACATTCCAGTAAAGAGCCCTATGCTTTAGCGGCATTCACAGCCATGGGTGCCTTCGAATAAAAAGGACAATAACCCCACTCTGCCTTGTGCAACGCGCATTAGGAAAAACAATGCTACCTGTGGTCTGGTCAGATCAAAGTTCACCACATGAGACAACTTTCTTGCACTTTCTCTATGAATATTACATATTGCACATTATTGTATGTCTGGAAGGGGGGTGACTGATTTTTAGGGGTAGTACAAGACATTGGTCACATGCACTGAATTAACATGAAAATCTCAACCTATAACGGACTGTGTTAGTCATCCCAAAGTGAATGCAGTAATATTTTATTAATTGTATAGCTTTCTATCGCCTTCATCTAATATTGATTTGGCACATTCTCCTACTGTAAAAGGCAGACTTTCCTACATGTACTATAGGGCATTGTTTGCCAGCATCTGAATGCATCCTAAAACACACCCCAGCATGGCACCTCCTGTCCTTGGCTACCTGTCTGAAGAGGGAGGACAGCTCGGGCTAAGAAGGTGCATTTGATTTCTAGGCCGGAGCAGCCGGCGGGGGCTGCTCAGTTGGTTTCATAAGTGGACAGCAGGGCCGCGTCGACGGGCTCCATGCAGGAGGGGCAGGTGAAGGAGCGCATCAGCCAGGGGTCGATGCAGTCCCCATGGTAGATGTGGAGACAGGGCAAGAACCGAATGGGATCCCCATACTCAAAATCCATCATGCAGATCACACACCTAGGGAAGAGAGACTCGTTAAGCCCTCTTGTCTCAGTTATTCAACTTTAAACATATACTGTAAATAAACTTTTATTTCCCTTAGTAAAATTACATTACATCAATCTTTTTTAACAGATTTTCAAGCATATGTAGTTCAACTTAGTATTGTACAGTATATCTAAACCACACTGGATTGTAAACATGGCTATAAGTCAGACATTGCAGTTGTTTATCGATCTATATAAGCACAGCTTTGAGACAGTAATTGCACACTTATTGAGTTATTGAGACAGTCATCGCACAGTTAACATGTTTCACCTTAGAGTTGTGTGTGTGTGTGTGTGTGTGTGTGGGGGGGGGGGGGGAGGACTATGTGCCTGTGTCTATGAGGTAGGTGCAACAGGTAAAGTGATTCAAGTGTACAGCAAAGTGTTCAAAAGTGTTCATCAGAGTGATGGCCTCTGGGAAGAAGGTGTTCTTATGTCTGCTTGTTTTTAGTGTACGGTAGCCTATCTATACCGCCTACCAGAGGTGAGGCGTTTGAACAGGTCATGTCCAGGGTGATGGTGATGGTTAGGTTACTCACTCTTTCACTTTCTTGTCCGAGGGGTCAGAGCCGGGGTCAAAGATGCCTCTGGGCAGGTGCTGGATGAGGCCAATGCGTTGGGCAATCCGGATCTGCTCCTCCTCGGTCAGCTGGCTGGCCAGGCGGCTCTCACCGGGGGTGGGGTGGTACACGGGCACTGGCTGGGTACGCTCCTGGGGAAATAAGAGGGGCAGGAGACGAGGGATAGAAGAGTTATAAGGGGACTTGAAGGGCACCAGACAGCTCACTTGGGATGGCAGGAGCCTAGAGATTACATAGATGGGCTTGTGACAAATTGGTTCGACGACTCCACAGAATAGCTGGGAAATCTGGCCCCGGGAAGGTGAAACTCTCCCTCCATCAACAACTACTATCCAGGTGCTGCTCTCACTTTGCCCCTTTGCATTGATGAATGTGCCTATTAGCTCTGGGCTGAGTTTATACCATTTCAATACTGGACTGATGCGACTGGCAAGACTATAATTTATGTTATTTTGAGTGTAACTTCTGACAAGATACTAGACAGATGAATAATGTTTAGACTAGAGTCACGGCTATAAATATGGAGTCTTAAAGTGAAAGTCAAACGTAATGACATGCAGGGAAATCCCCGGGGTGGATTTGGATCCCTCCCCGGGCAGCGCACCTCGTAAGGCGGCGGAGCCTCTCCAGGCAGACTGGCTCCCTCGGACTCATTTAGGAGAGACACGTCGTCGGCACCTTGCGAAAACAGGCAGTTCCCCATTGAACTGAGCCCACCATTAGAAAGCCCAGGTAGGATAGACGCTTTGAATTGGCTCAGGTGACGGAATGTCAGCGCTTAGCTAACGTTTGAAGGATGTGGCATAACGTTATGATGTGCGAGCTAACGTGAAACCCTCGTCGGCTAGCTGCTTCACGTTTAGCGGACTAGTTTGTTCTCAGTCCGTGAAAAGCTGGACGGAGAATCGCTCAGAAAAACGTCCACGGTCGAGCGGAGTAAACTTTTAATGTTGTGCTATGCAGTGACTGCTCAAATAGTCCGTGAATAGTCCGTGACACAGATTTCAACTGTTTCAGCGAAGTGAATATTGTCTGTCCGTCTGTGTTGGTCTGTTGCATTGACCTAAAGTCTGTTGACGTCTTGTGTTTACAAAAAGTCAAGGCAGGAAATGGCGTCACATCAGGAAGTTCTGTCCTTTGACATGACAGCAACTTTACATTCTAGTGTTTTTATCGGTGCGTGTTTGTCTTGGTGTTGATTCAACTTAGAAATTAATTGACCTCATAATCTGCAACCAGACCAACCATATGAAGTCTGTCCCGTCCATATACCGTGCTGCTCTTTGAAGTGAAACCTGACGAAAAAACGACTGAAAAATGGTGAGATGAATAAAGCGAAATGACATGGAAATGATGAGTGCCGCGCCCACTTTAACAAGCATGCCATTTTCCACACAGCCAGACTATAAAATTATGTTAATGTGATGTAAGTTAATGATTGTCCCACTGCACGTGATGATGTAGGCTACTTCAGCAGAAAAAAGTACATAATAATAAATAAATCATTAATAATAATAATAAAAACATCTTCACATTCGCCATACAGTACACAGCTCATTGGCTGAGTGAGACTGCATATGTTAATTGATTATAAATGAATCACCTGTTTTCCTACCAAGATGGTGTGGTGATGTAACAAAATTGTATGAATAGAGGGTATGCACACCCACTGGAACACGCCCCCTCAATCGGGAACGAGTGTCAAAATGAGTGTCAAATTCCTCCCTGAGCAGCAGGTGTCAGTAATCTAGGCTGATTACTGCATTCAAGCTCAGTCTTGCTGTGACTCAGTGGGCGTGACTCCACAGTGACTTCTGCCTCTGTGACATCACGTGCATACCCTCTATACTGTCAGTCTTCACCCATGCAGGCTACCTCCCCTCCACCACCACCACCACCACCACCACCCCTCCCCCTAGGCCTAGACGGACTCAAAAGTGGGTCTGCTGTCCATAATTCCACACCGACCCCTCAACCAGCTGCCATGCCATTCTCGTCTAATGAGGAAGACTATCCAGTCCAGGAGACAAATCCTTTTCCTGAGGCCCAGCCTGGCACCCAGGTCAATTCTTCCTCCTTTACCGCCTCCAACAATAGTGGGTGGCTTGAAACCCTAAAAAAGGATCTATCTGTAAACCAAATCTCCCTATAAAGCAGGCTGCAGCTGATCCACTACTACTCACTGTGCAGCCTCAACCTCTGCTGATCCAAGGACAGGCAGAGAGTCCCTGTGGTCCTGAAGAGAAGTGCCATCCCGTCCAGGAAACTGACCCAGCACCACAGACACAAAATGGCCCCCAGGTAGACAATGTGCTATGTAGTACAGTTCTTCATTGGATATTCATTTTCCAGGCACTTGCCTTGACTGGTCCCAGTGTTATTTGTGTTGCAGCATGGCTGGCCAGACCGCTAACCCTCTCTCTGTTACCATGACAACAGGAAAACCATCTCTAGGTATCTGGGGCCATGGGGCCACAGGATGAAGCAGCTGCTCAGTGGAAGGATGGCTGATAGCTGCTAACTCTCTGATGGAGCAGGCTGGAGAGCACTGATGGGCGTCAAATGTGTCACCTGAAAACTGTAGGTCAAAATATGCTAGATACTTGAAAACACACTCCATGTTACTGCACTGAGACATGACTGAGACACTCTAAGGTCGTATTTTGGACAGTTGCACATTGTTAAGTTTAAAGTGTAAATCCAGCTTTCTATCATTATATCATCATCATCATCCCCTTCATTTGTTCATGCACACTGCTGCAACCACATACTTCATGCTGCCTTGAACAACTGTTAAGTCAAGATCAGAGAGCTAATAGAGAGATAGAGATAGTCTGCCAAACTTGAGACCGGAGTAGTCAGCCTCTTTAGAATTATGCAACAATGAATGCGATGGACCTTGTAACGCACTTTAATTGAGACCAAATTTTATTTTTTCGATACCAAAAATTTGTATTGTCTTCTTGTCTTATCGACAGTTGTCATTGTCTTGTGTGTGGTGTGTTATATTAAATGAGTGTCTTGCAGCATAATAAAACGCCAATGAGCTTGATATTTAAACATTGTCCATGTTGATGCTGTGATCCCCACCAAGGGTTCTTTAAGGTTCTCAACCCACTTAATACAATAGTCTGTGTAGCTATGTGACCACACAGATCCTTTGATAGAATGAAACCTGAATGAAATATCTTCAACTTGTCGCTCTACTTGTTTTATAAGAAGATTGTACTAATCAGATTTCCGCAGGCATTATGGCTTATGAAAATCATTGATATTTTGTGTTTAAGCTAGACTGTCAAAATAACTTTTTTACATAAAGAAAAAACATCAGTGATGTACCCTGGGGTCATAGGATGTTTCGGGTCTCGCAACATCATACACCCTCGCCCAGGTGACCCAACCGGGTTTGATCAAGCCCTGACTTACATCCCAGTAGCTACCCACGGTCAGTCCTCTTAGGACAAGACAGGGCCACTCAATCTGCTGCTCCGGAACTACTCTGCCGGGACCGGGAGGCTCTGGCACATGGAGGGACTGGGCTCTGTGGGTTGCCCCCTGTCCGGGCTCCTCCTACGTCTCACCAGGTCCAGGACCTGTGCGTTGCACCAGACTCCCCCGCTCCAAACATTTTATTCTGGCATGATGTTTCTTGGGCCGTGGTGGTAGGCTACTGCAGGCTCCACTTGCGGCTTGAATGGCCCTCCTAAAAGGCCTCTCGTGGATTTGTTGGGCTTCTTCCTCACGGAAGACGCAGGCTGGGGCGCTAACCCATACTGCTCCCGGGTGCCGTCTACATTCCGGCTGTCAACTGTCTCTCCAGTGGTCACCAATCTATTCCTGGTTGTCACGTAGTCTATTCCTAGGAGTCACTGGCTAGGCCAGGCTAACTAAAGAAAAAACATCACATGGATGCAACTGGGACGTATCATCAGTGATGTACCCTGGGGTCATAGGATGTTTCGGGTCTTGCAACATCATACACCCTCGCCCAGGTGACCCAGCTGGGGTTGATCAAGCCCCGACTTAGGTCCCAGTAGTTACCCACGGTCAGCCCTCTTAGGACACGACAGGGCCACTCAATCCGCTGCTCCGGAACTACTCTGCCGGGACCGGGAGGCTCTGGCACGTGGAGGGACTGGGCTCTGTGGGTTGCCCCCTGTCCGGGCTCCTCCTACGTCTCACCAGGTCCAGGACCTGTGCGTTGTACCAGACTCCCCCGCTCCAAACATTTCATTCTGGCATGATGTTTCTTGGGCCGTGGTGGTAGGCTACTGCAGGCTCCACTTGTGGCTTGAATGGCCCTCCTAAAAGGCCTCTCGTGGATTTGTTGGGCTTCTTCCTCACGGAAGACACAGGCTGGGGCGCTAACCCATACTGCTCCCAGGTGCCGTCTACATTCCGGCTGATTCTTTTTGTGGCTGTATTGGACAGACAGGGTACGGTACAGAAGAGAAAGCCAGGATTGACATGAGGAAATGACATGGAAAAGCACAGGCCATCATGGTTCCACAGTACACATCTTGAATAATTGCTGCCCCCAGGTGGCTTGCTTTGACTAGTTAAACATATCCTTCTGTACATAGGAAGGTAAAAGCTCCACACATATAAGACATAAAAGGGCAAACCTATGTATGTGTCTGTATGTCTGTTGCATTTTCCTCGGACACCGTCGGCCTGACAGCATTCATATTTCATATTTATATTTATACCTATATTTAGAATCAGGAGAGACCATACAACATTTCACTCTGACCAAAACTAAAAAGCAAAAACATTATTATTACAATTATTTTAGTCAGATCCATGTGAAGTCCCTGGCTGAGATGTTGGGCCAATCCAAGGTTGATTGTTGGAGACTCCACTTTTAAACATTGCCACCAGATGTCTCTGTTGTGTTACATTTGTCTTTATGTAGTGTAGGTAATTCCCCTTCAATTCAGGCATTTTTCTGTAAAACGGATTCTCAGAGAACTATCACTACCTCACATTTCTATTCAGTTGGAATTCTATCAGATTGTAATTTTACACATCTCTTGATTGAATATGAGAACTAGGAAAGCCTAGGGAAAAGTGTGGTTGATTATCAGAGACGTGTGAACGGCTTGAATTCACTGTTTATCCACAGGAGAGGGATATATTACTATCTGGATGTGTTCACAACTTCACCACATGCAAGTAGCACCTCATTTGCTATAGCTGCTACTTTTAAAACTCAAGTTAAAGATATTTATACATAGTTGATCTTGGGAGGTTATTTTTGGCAAGTCCACATCTGAAAAACAAAATCAGGGATTATGTAACGAGTATGAGGTGGAAACGATATACCAGATGTTTTCATTAGTCGTTCCAACTTCAGCACACTCTACAGTAAGCGTCATATATCATGGCTTCTGGAGCATATCCAGGATAGTATTTCTTCATGAATAGAGAATATGAATATACATGCAAGGCAAAATACTCGGTTACATCCAAAACCTGGAAATTTTATTTACAATTCAAGTCAGTCACATGCAACATTTTCTTAGAATGAATAAACATGAAATTAGCAAAAACAAGAAAAGAAAAAAATGCATCTTATTTTCTCCAAAATAGCAATTAAATATACAAAAATAGAGCTTACAAATACTGTACAGCAATTGTCTCCAAAAATATTCTGCTGCAGAATTCTTAGTTTTACAAACAATGTCTGTGAGAGTCCACAAACGTACTCAGTGTTAACAAACAGGGTGTGGTACATAGGGGGGGGGCAGGTGGTGGATGGAGGAGCGGCTACGCTGGCATATGCAGGAAGGGTTTGTTTGGACATGGAGGGAGTGGAGGGTTGGAAGGGCACTACTAGAGCTACAGAAGGAATAAATACACACCATACAACAAGAAGAACGTTCAGTTCCGGGAGGCAGTGATAGAGATTAAAAAGCCGAAATAGTCTGGTCGCTAAAATCAACCCTGGAAATATCAGGGACAACGAAACCCCTCATCTATGAAGGTGTATGTACAAATTGAATGTTACTTTTCATATAACAATTTGCTAGATTCTGCCAAAACACGTTCACTTTAAAAGCTACTTCAAATAACATTGGCGTAATATCTTGTGCAGTTGTGGGACAATCGCAAAAAATGGGTTTCTGCTATTGGTCAGTCGCATAATGAGTAAGTAGTTAGTACAGTTGTGACGCAAGTACGGTTTGTTTTCCTTAATGTGGTATTTCAGTCCCACTGTGCTTTGTCTATTTATAGCCGAGTTCACTCGAAAGCAGCACTGACGTCAATGGGGAGTAGCCATTTACCGTATTACTAAATTATTCCTGACACAGTTGATCATTTTTTGACACAATGTGACTGTTCATTTGTGTGTTGGCACCTTGACTTAAGTGGGATGAGGACGGCACAAAGGAAGAAACAGGGAATTCAGCTGAAATAAAAAAAGACTAAAAATGTCTACAAACACAATGTGTATAGATGGACAAAATGGCAGGAAGTGCACCTTCTGTTATGTATAAATACACTACTATGGTACTACCAACACTATTCTCTATATACATTTAACAACGGTGATTTCAGTGGCGATTTGCTTTTGCAAAATAGCATGCTTTCACATTAAACCTTCTCTCATATTTTTCTTTCTCCCATGAAGCATACATTCAAAGACAGACCCTTTAACAGAGGAACAAAGCTTTAAGACTTGCGTTATTATTAGCATTATGCTGCAAAAATATGTTTTGTCTTCAGGGAGTGTGACAGGGCTACTACTAGCCAATGTAAACTCTGGCCAGGGGCGATACAAGAATCAATGTTGGTTCTCAGTGTTGGGGGTAACTCATTACAAAAGTAACATATTACAGGTAATATATTACTTTTAGCAGTAACTCAGTAATGTAACTTATCACCAAGAGGATTCCAGTAGTATTATACCAGTTACTTTGTCAAGTAACACAAGTTACAAATGGAGTTAAAAAAATGTTTTTAAATCAAAGCATTATATAAAGATGAAATAATTTCCTAATCAAATTGTGTTTTGATGCAAATAAGCACTATAGATGATATTAACTAATAAAAAGGATAACATTTAGAATTTTGGACGGTTTACACTGACTTCAAGACGGTTGAAATACTTTTTCGGGATGTTCCGGGGCGGCAATGTCATTCTCCTACTGCTGTTATTTTGGTGAAAGTAATGCAAAAGTAGTGTAATAAGTAATGAGTTACTCTACAGTGGTTCTCAACCTTTTTGAGCCGCGACCCCCAAAATGATGTAGGCTCGGGTTTGCGACCCCCCCCCCCCCCTCTGTTTCCACTCACTCAAATCTGTTTTATACCGTTTATATATAGCTTATAGTTTACTCAATTATATCATTGATAGAAGATTGAATCATCATGGGACAAATATTCTCAAAAAATATTTAAGTTTTTCTTTTCCTTTTTTCTTTTTAGATAACCATCCCGTGACCCCCCAAAACGGGGTCCCGACCCCCAGGTTGAGAACCACTGTTCTACACAGACAGTAATATTGTAAAGTAACTCATTACTTTCAAATGAAAGTAACTTGTAATGTGTAGTATATTACATTTTGAAAATAACTTGCCCAACACTGCAGATTGTTACATTTGTAGTGAGATATAAGGTCAATGAAACAGTCAAAGCCTCCGTATAATCAAAGGTCAAGAAGCAAAAGGATACCTCACGAACAAAGGCAAAGCAAATTAAAAATAAACTTTCACCCCTTTCTGACCTCAAAATACACCATCACATTGGAGTAAAACAGTTTGATATTGGCAATCAACACACATCTGTGCCCCTTTTTTTGTAATTATGGCAGTCTGCCCATATTTGTATTGCTTTTAAGTAAAGCTAATGTGGAAAATAATACCTTTAAGTTTCTTTAAAGTGTTACACTGTGTCCAGTCGTTTTCTGCAGCATGGTAGCATACTACCATGCTGCATCAAGGGAAGAGGGATGGGTCTCACTAAAGGCAAAGCATCAGGTAAGATCCAACTGAACTGCTTGCAAGGCAATCCTCCATAGAGTTTGGCTTAAAAGTTGATATAGTGTTGTTCAAGATAATGCAGGATTGTCATTTGACAATACATATCATAGGTAATGAAACATATTGGGCCCCATCACTCTGTGGCACACCTTTCCCCCTCCTGGCTAAATAGACCCTTCTCACGGGGGCCATTTTGTGTCGAAAAGGCAGGGTAAACACAGGTGCAAGCAAAACACTAATGAGGGTTTCCATCTTCCATGATTGGAATTTGGAAACCCTCATTAGTGTTTTGCTTGCACCTGTGCAACTGCCTTTTCGACACAAAATGGCCCCCATGAAAAGGGTCTATTCATCAGCACAGCACTTTTACCAAATGAAGCTGGGACGAGGACAAAATATGCACAAAGGCTGGGCTCAGAGGTCTGTGTAGTGCTGAACAAAAACACTGCACTGTACAGAGAGAGGGGAAAGCACCAGAATACTGTGTGTGTGTGTGTATGAATGAAAATGCTGCTTCACTCCAACCTGCTGACCACCACCTGTCTGCAGTGTTGCCAGACACAGCTAATTTCCAGCCCAAAGACCGCCAAAATGCACACAAAGCCGCCCAAACAAATGCAGGTCTATCTATGGAACCCGCCCAAGCACATTTCCCCCCCCCACCGCACAATGGAACCCAAAACAGCCCAATTTGCAGAAAACCACCCAATCTGGCAACACGTACTGCTCGTGTACCTCCCTGTGTGTTGGGGGTACCAAGTAGCGTGTACTTTAACAAAAGGTATGCTGATGAAGTGTATCGATATGCTGAGTGCAGTAATTCTGGTGCATGTGTCAATCGACTAACTCACCCACTTTGTACAGGTAGTTACACCGATTACATGATGGGGGGAGGAAGGGGGGGTATCAGGTTAATAGCAAAGGTAAAACAGATTTGTGTAATTGTGTATACAGCTCATTTTAAATATGAGTTGAATAACAAAGGAGGCAACACCCTGGTTCACTCTGGTCTCTCCCTAAATTACAGAACATTTTCTGGCAAGATATGTGATTCCACCTAATTGAGAGTAAACAAACAGAACAGTTAGGTCTTTGTTGTTTTTGCACAATATCTCAATTTGAGAGAACAATTCAGCCTTAATGTGAACTATGCCACGGTGACATTCACCACCATAGCTCAGCACCTGTACTCAAATACAATCAAATGATAAAGCAACAAAACAAAATGAAAGTGGAACATTTTCTGGCAATTTGTGTAATGTCGCCTCATATTCAACAATACTTGGCGTTTGTTCTGTGAAACTGTGTTAAAGAGCGACAAGACGATTTGGCAGATAAAGCCCCAGGCTCTTCACGCTAAAATTGTTTTATGTAGACCAATAAAGTAGTTGAATTAATAATTTTCAGTTGTAAAAAAGAAAATCAAGAAGAAAAAGAAAAAAAACTACAAGGACATCTCCATAGTGTTTTTACAATAAAGACTTGCCAACTTCATGAGTAATGCCTGGTGCATAATTATGTGGGGCCTTGATTTATGTAACACAAATCCTGATGTGTGATTGGCTGTGGCTTTGGGGTAATCATTGGTGGGAGGTGCCAGGTTTCTCTACTTCCTGGTCTCCGCAACACAGGAAGTAACCTGTCCCAGCAGTGGGTGTGCTCGTCAAAACAACACACGTATACAGATGATGATTATACCCGGTAAATTTGTTTAGGCAAAATATATTTTGTTCTGCGTATCTCATCCGAATTCACAGTATTTTCATGTTTGCACTAAACCACCTCCACATTGATACATAACATGGACATCCACAGCTTTACGCCACATGGTTGGTTCTTTTGGAAGGACAATGACATGAGAGAATAAACTGTATAGCCTTCATATAAGGTGTGTGTGTGTGTGTGTGTGTGTGTGTGTGTGTGTGTGTAAAAACAATTCTGAGTTACAACACATTCAAACCTTCAACCTTAATTCACATTTTCGTTGGACATAGAGTCCTGAGGTGGGTTTGCGTTTGCTTTCTTGTGTGTGTGTGTGTGTGTGTGTGTGTGTTGTGTACACACGTGTGCAATCAGAACACAAAACACTGTCCACATTTCCTGACATAAGTAATGTCCCTTTAAGCTATATTTTGTCCTTTAAAAATCAAAGTTCACTCGATTAAAAATGAAAACCCACGTGGCTTTGTACATACAGTATAAAGAAAATAATAGTTAATGATAATAAAATATAAAATATGACCTTGCTACTACGACACAAGCAATTAAGGTTTGACTTCTCGTAAAGTGCTTGTTAAAAAAAAGAGAGAAAAAAAAGCAACCATTTATAATGTTTTGGAGTTCTTGGCTTTTGTGTTGTTTTTTTCTCCTCGTCTTCCGCTGGCGTCCCCAGAAAAGTGCTTTGGTTGTGAAACAGTTCTTGACCAAGGCGTGGCCGAGAGGAAAACTTCTTCTTAACTCTTCTTCATTGTCCATGAAAAGAACAACATGAAATGAGAAATAACCAGAGATTATCAGCAAGAACTGATATGAGGGAATCCTTTTGTGAACCAAGGCAATGTTAAGAGAGTCTGTCTGCGAGTCTCTGCGTAGTAACGCCAGTTTCTCCCGTCTGTACTCAGACTCGTATACAAGGGTACCTGTACAGGTGAGAGCATGTGTGTTGTGTTGTGATGTGTGTGTGTGTGTCTGTAGTGTACGGTAACAGAGGGTCTGTGTCTGCTACACCAGGTTCTCCACCCCGGGCAGAGGCTGCTGTAAAGGCACTGGGGGGTCACCGGTGCCTTGCTGCTGGGCGAGCTGTAGCACGGGCATGTTGCACAGCGGACACACCTTCCTCACCTCCAACCACTTAATGAGGCACCTGAGGAGGAGGAGAGAGCACACATGAGGGCGTGGAGCACTATGGAAATGTAAACGTTCTCAAAGCATGTTCAAAGTCACTGTTCTGGCCTCCGTATGGCTCTAGATGTATACATGAAGTTTCGGTTCCTCCCTAAGCCTAGCAGTATGATATGGGGGAAATAATGGAAGGACCATTTCATGGAGCAGTCAATCACAGCTTTTATGGTGGTCGGTGGAATATTTTATTTCATTTTATTATTTTTCTGATTTCCCCCAATTTTCTCCACAATTATACTTGGCCAATTTATCCCTATGCTGCCCTATTGGCTGCCCCGGTCGCTGCTCCACCCTCTGCCCATCTGGGGAGAGCCGAGACTAGCACCACGCTTCCTCTGACACATGCGCAGTTGCCAGCTGCTTTTTTTTAACCTGACAGGGGAAGCTTCACCGGTAGGACATAGCACGTGGGAGGATCACACTATTCCCACCAGTTGCCTTCTGTCCCGACCAGGTGCCCCGACCGACCAGAGGAGGCGCTAGTGCTGCGACCAGGACACACCCCCACAATCCAGCTTCCCACCCTTAGCCAGAGCCAATCGTGCCTGTACGGACGCCCGACCAAGCCGTAGGTAACGTGGATATGAATCTGTGACCCTCGTGTTGGTAGGCAGGGAATCTACCGGTACACTACCCGGACGCCCGTGGTCAGTGGAATATAGGTGGCTGCCCCACCTCTCACTCTGTTCGCCCACAGCATTACTCAATTGAGGGGTGAAGGAGGTGCGGCTGTTCAGCTCAGGAATGACTGGCCATATACACAATGCACACTGATTGTCACTCCTCACTGGAGAGCTTACTCTTGTAACGTCCACACACACTCCACACACAGACAGCTGCATTCTACAACCGCACCAGAAAGATTCAGGTCTTGACTCGCAAATGTGGCCAGTCCCAGTAGCGTACTGTATGACAGAACTGCACTGGACAAATGGCTGTTGAGTTGCGCAAGGCGCAACACTCGTTGCGTTACGCAACCTAACTTTATAAGTGCTCTAGGATGTGTCTCGTCTCCAGGTGTGGTCACTGGGGCAAAACTAAGTGCACCAAGACATTCTTAAATTTTCCATCCAGTCTGTTTCCTCCCATTGTGGTTGCTCCCTCGGTCTGGAAGCAGCCCAAAAGTTGCAGTCCACAGACAGCACATCGCTTAAAATTACCTGTTCGTAAGAAGAGAGAAAACGACGCCACTGTCGGTGAGGTTTCTTAAAACTAGACGGATAAATGGACGCCTCCGGTTACAGAGCGATTTGAAAATACTGTCTAAACTGGCAATGCGGGGACTGGAGTGACTCCCCCTGCCTGTATACTGTATATAGAGCAATACAGAGCAATCATATGTGCAATATCATATATAACTTATGAATGTAATGTTTTTTTAATCTACTTTGCGCCAATTCATTGTTTTGTATATTTATGTGAGTGTGGGAGAGGGGCGAGCATGCCCTGCACTACTGAATTATTTGCTGAGCTTGGAGGACTATTTTGGAGGTGGCGTGCGTGTGGTGTGTGTGTGTGTGTGTGTGTGTGTGGTGTGTGTGGCCTCTGTAACAGCATGGCTACACCTCCTTCCTCCACACCCACATTAAAAAGGAGTGTGCATTCAGGCCTAGTTTACACGACAACGCTCCTTGCATAAAACGTCAAACTGTTGTTGCGTTTGGGCCTTCCATTTACACGGCAATGGCGTTATTGGGGCCTGAAAACGCAAAAAAGTCAAACCAGCTTCCATAGTGGAAATCTCTGATAATGCCGCCCTTACCGTCATGTAAAGTGACAAAACACAACTCTTGTGAAAACCAGGCTATCAATGTAGCACTCAACAAACTATCATGACATCAGAGTATGATAACGAGTTGCTAAAAATACATAATCTGAGATAAGTGCCCGCTATTAACGTTCACGCATAATTTGATTAATCGCTCGCGCATAGGCTATTAAATAATAAACCCAGATGCATCAATTTCCCCAAGTACCAAGTGCTGCAAAGATAACAGGTACTTTTATAGGGCTTTACTGGCTTTTTAATCTGTAATACAACCAATTTGAAGGAGTTTATCACCATTACTGACTTCTGTGTGTGTGTGTGTGTGTGTGTGTGTGTGTGTGCTGGATAATTCAGTTAAAGTTGAGTCCTATGAAGCTGCTTCAATCCCGCTAGAAATAGACAGTATACAGGAAGCTAGGCGTTTTTACCTTCACAATAAAAGCAATAATTTATTACTGGCCTGGGTAAATAAAAAACAGAACAGTTGACTCACTACGGGTTAAAATTTACTTAGTTCTGTGTATTTCGGATCACACACACAAAAAACATTGCAAACAACATGCATCAATATAATAAAGCTATTACTTTATTTAATTGCCATTATTGTGAAGGGTCTAACCAGAAGTTTCAGTTTTATTCTGACTCACTTTACACAGTTTTTTGTTTTTAATGCATCAAGGAGAAGTACAAACCTATTGGTTCCCAACGTAACCGAGTGTATTATTTGGTGGCAACAATAACGAATTAATTAAGGCAAAATAGCGCAATTTAACATTAGAAATGAACATATAGCCTATAGTGCCGTTAGGCTTTATATAACTCACCAATAGTGGATTGGAATATGGAATAAGTCCTGCAGTAGGCTAACCATTGAAACTGCCGTGGATGGAATGCAGCCGTAAACATGTGCTTGAATCAGCCCGTTTTCACACTGTTTTACGCACAACATCAAGATGTCATACCAGTGCGTTTGGATATGGGCTGTGCTCATCTTCCAGCCGTGCCCATGCCATAATCTTCATACTGCATACCGGAGCAGGGCTTTTATCAGCCCATCTCCACCCCCCTGTGCAGGGACATCACCTACAACCAGACCATCATGCCCATTGCCCAACCTGGAGCACACGAACCGAGGACGCGGGGCTGGGCTGGAATGATTGTAGTTTTCATCGCTGGTTTGCACGGTGCTGGAGTAGGCACCGTGTCGTAGGCTACTGCATCAACGGTCATGGCACAACCCCCTCAAGCAGGTCAGAAGCGTATATGGTAGAAAAGTTAGGGCTTTGTGTTTATTAATTAGGCTTGGTGCAAGCAATACGCTTTCAGTGTGTTCCACATATAGCCAAAACACGCCAAAATAAAATCAGAAATCAATTCCACTCTGCAAAGGATTACTGGCTGTAGCATTGTTGTCGGAGAAGCTAGTACGATATTTAATCTTAAAATCTGCCTTGAGATAACTCGTTATTTGGCGCTATATAAATAGGCTATAAAATTGATTGTTGGTTGATCAATTCACTGATGGATGTCTCCCGAAATGCCTAACATCATGATAATTTTCTGAATTACAATGCTTACAGTACCCTAAATATAGGGTACTGTATATATTTTTCCCGGTTTCCCATCATTCATTTCCCGGGAAACGGGAAATGGGTTGGATGGCAATTCCCGTTTCCCGGGATTAAACCCTAGCTTCCACTCTTGCTCTGACTACTGGAACAAAACTAGGCCAAGGGAGGTGCCTTGCAGAGATAAACAGGACTGGGGGTTCGGGGTAAAGTTGGCCAATTGCCAGCAAGCTCCCACATGCAATCCATCATGGCCTGCAGCAGTGCCTCCATCATGGCCTGCAGCAGTGCCTCCATCATGGCCTGCAGCAGTGCCTCCATCATGGCCTGCAGCAGTGCCTCCATCATGGCCTGCAGCAGTGCCTCCATCATGGCCTGCAGCAGTGCCTCCATCATCGCCTACAGCAGTGCCCGCCTTCATACACACTTGGCTTCAATCTTGATTGGAATGGGGTTGTTTTTTTTTCTCCCTGGGACACTCCTTCTGTCCAATCACTTTGCCTCACGTTCCCCCTTTTTACATCATCTACTCTGTGTAGGTTACTGTGTGAATCTAGTCTGTGTAGGTTACTGTGTGAGGCTGAGGGTACATGTCTGTGTAGGTTACTGTGTGAGGCTGAGGGTACATGTCTGTGTAGGTTACTGTGTGAGGCTGAGGGTACATGTCTGTGTAGGTTACTGTGTGAGGCTGAGGGTACATGCCTGTGTAGGTTACTGTGTGAGGCTGAGGGTACATGCCTGTGTAGGTTACTGTGTGAGGCTGAGGGTACATGTCTGTGTAGGTTACTGTGTGAGGCTGAGGGTACATGTCTGTGTAGGTAGCTGTGTGAGGCTGAGGGTACATGTCTGTGTAGGTTACTGTGTGAGGCTGAGGGTACATGTCTGTGTAGGTTACTGTGTGAGGCTGAGGGTACATGTCTGTGTAGGTTACTGTGTGAGGCTGAGGGTACATGTCTGTGTAGGTTACTGTGTGAGGCTGAGGGTACATGCCTGTGTAGGTTACTGTGTGAGGCTGAGGGTACATGTCTGTGTAGGTTACTGTGTGAGGCTGAGGGTACATGTCTGTGTAGGTTACTGTGTGAGGCTGAGGGTACATGTCTGTGTAGGTTACTGTGTGAGGCTGAGGGTACATGTCTGTGTAGGTTACTGTGTGAGGCTGAGGGTACATGTCTGTGTAGGTTACTGTGTGAGGCTGAGGGTACATGCCTGTGTAGGTTACTGTGTGAGGCTGAGGGTACATGTCTGTGTAGGTTACTGTGTGAGGCTGAGGGTACCGTAAATTCCGGACTATAAGCCGCGGCTTTTTCCCCGTTTTTTGGCCCCTGCGGCTTATATAACGGTGCGGCTTTTTTCAGAAAAAATAAAAATAAAAAACGGAATTCTCTCTTCTTTAGCACTCTTTCTAACTATAAATCCACTTCTGTTTTAATTTCCTCTCTTGCCCTCTTTTCACCACACCGCGGACACTGTGTGCACTGTAAAAAAAAACAGGTGGTGTTGTGTTATGTTGTTTTGTTGAAATGTTAATAAATGGGAGCTTCCTCAAACAGCCATCTCTTTCCCGACAATCCCCTCTGTGCACGAACCCTTACATATGGTAATTAAACATTAAAACACAATTAAAAAAAAAAAAAAAAAACATTAAAACACCCGCGGCTTATAGTCCGGTGCGGCTTATATATGTAACAAACAGGCAATTTTGCTGCTGCGGCTTATACTCCGGTGCGGCTTATAGTACGGAAATTACGGTACATGTCTGTGTAGGTTACTGTGTGAGGCTGAGGGTACATGCCTGTGTAGGTTACTGTGTGAGGCTGAGGGTACATGCCTGTGTAGCTTACTGTGTGAGGCTGAGGGTACATGTCTGTGTAGGTTACTGTGTGAGGCTGAGGGTACATGTCTGTGTAGGTTACTGTGTGAGGCTGAGGGTACATGCTTGTGTAGGTTACTGTGTGAGGCTGATACATGCAGGGAGATTAGCTTCTGTCTTCTTTAGGAATACTGAACATGAACTTTGCAAAGGCCTCCAACAAAATATAGCAAGTGTGAGTGAATTCTTTATGCCAAACCTGCTGATCTGTGTGTGTGTGTGTGTGTGTGTGTGTGTGTGTGTGTGTGTGTGTGTGTGTGTGTGTGTGCTACAAAGTGTGTTTTATACTTACTTTCTGTGAAAGGCATGTTTGCACGGGCAAATCCCCAGCTCATCTTTCTGTTTGAACTCCTCCAAGCACACTGCACATATCTGAGAGGAGGGGGAGAGAGGGAGATAAAGAGAGACTGTGGGTCATGTAACAACTTTGTCTCAAGAATTAATTGGTTGTTCTTTGACCATTTAAATTCTGAAATTTGAGATGGTGTCAGTGGCTTAAATAATGATTGGAAAACAGCTATCCAAAAAGCAAATGTCAAGTACCCAAAGACAACTGTTGAAAAATAGTAGGTAGGCCTATTATTATTATTGTTATTATTATTAATAATAATATTAACAGTAGTAGTAATAATAACAACAACAACAACAACAACAACAACAACAACAACAACAACAACAACAATAATAATAATAATGACCCATTAATTGAATTCAACTGTGAAGCAAGGGGAAGTATGACACTAAATACAATGACTTGGGCACTCGATCACTCTTCTCATGGGCGGCACGGTGGCTCAGTGGTTAGCAGCACTGTTGCCTCACGGCAAGAAGGTCCCGGTCCGTCCCAGGTCCTTTCTGTGTGGGGTTTGCATGTTCTCCCCATGTTTGTGTGGGTTTCCTCCAACCATCAAAAGACATGTATGTCAGGGTTAATACTCCTGTCAGTGCCGCTGACCAAGGCAATGGCAAAATAACTGGAGTTGGTCCCCGGGCGCTGGACTGCGGCTGCCCACTGCTCTTAGTTCTAACTTCCTAGTAGAGGATGGGTCAAATGCAGAGGATGAATTTCCCCATGGGCATAATAAAGGATAACTAAACTTGGTGGGCATAGGCTGACTTTTACTGGACGGAATTTTTCTGGCAATACAAAACTGCCAGAAGGCTATACATTCTAACCCTCGGTTCACACAAGGCGCTATTCAGAAGCAGCGCTTAACAGAAGCTGAGTGCCATGCAAAACCGGTCACACCAGAAGCAGTCTCTCTTCCTCAGCGCCTTGCTCGGCTCGTCCTCCCCCCCGCTCACAACTTGCATTGACTTCATGCCTGGCAGCTCATGTGCAGCGCGCTGCACGCTTGAAAAATAGAACAGAAGCTGAGACTATCGGCTTCAGCGCGGCGTGTCGCGTGGCTGGTGTGAACGTCTCGCCTGTTAACGAGGACGCCGAAATGAAACTGCCATAACGCTGCGCAGCTTCAGCGTGGCTTCGGCGTATGGTGTGAACGAGGGCTTACACTCTTTTAGTGCACAAGCCAAAGCAGGTTGGTAGCTCTTGAAACTCTTTTGAACAGCGTCAGTGATGAATCTGTTATGTAAGACAGAGAGGACAAGAGGCAGATGCATACAAAGACGGGCTTGTGTTCGCAAAACACTGTGGTTGCTGAAGAACTACTTAGAAGCACTTTTATGTAACTGACGTGGGTGTGGATTCCCCCCCCCCCATCATAGCCTGCCGACTAGCACATACACTTCATCCCCACCTCGTCTGTCTGTCACTCACTCAAAAAAAATCAACTCTGCCCACTTGATCAATGCCACCTGTGCCATAAGCCAGCTTCACTCTGCTACACCTGTGCCATGATCCGGACTGTTCTGGCCAAAACAAGTTGAAACTTGGACTGGCACCGCTCACCGCCAACACAACTATTTGCAGTGGGGTTTATTTACAGACAAGCTGCTTGGCTACATTCCAGCAGTGATGGACTCTTAACGACTTGACAGCATGCTTCCAACGCGCCATAAATGATCTGACTGGTAAAAACAATAGCTTTTGAATAAAGACTTGCTTGTTGTAATCAATAAGAATTACCGTGCTGTGTGTACTATCCAACAAATACAGTCACCGAATAGCAGGATGCAGCTTTGCATTGGATTCATTATCGTCCTGGAAGATGGGCAATGATGGTGGTTGGGATCCTGACAAAGACTGCCTCAGTCGTGAATTCGAGGACCTGACAGTGATGCTACACTGTCACAACAGTAGTGTGTGGACTGGGCGATGGAGTGTCTGCTCTCCACAGGCGTATTCCACAACAGTCTGCCCTCTGACACGAGGGAGAGCAAAGTGACAGGCCAGTCAGTAGTGTCAAGAGACTGAATACAGCTCATACACTGACCTGTCGGCCATGTTGTCGGAGTGTTGTGCGCATTTCTGAGAGCCATTTAAAGCTGCCACATGTATAATATTTACCTCATTACCAACGCAGAGAAAATTGGCTCATTCTGTGTGTCCCGGGAAAACGATTTCCCAAGTTAGCACAACATAAAAATGCCTACAGTACATACTTTATGAAATATCCAAATCAGACATAAACACCATCAAGGAAGCTGTAATATGGCTTCAATCATTTACCAGACAAATTCTGGCTGGCCCCTACTTTCATAGGGGATCTATTTTGAACATGAATAATGAAAATTACCGTATACGTTACGTAACGTGAAATAAAACGTATCATGGCCGTGCCATGCAGCTAGAAGGAGACCTAAATGCGACACCGCCCACATTGATGTGAGGCTTACAACCCTTCACTCAACCAATTATATTGCCAATTATTTCTGGACACTCAACATAACATGCGTTAACTGTGGGACTCAAAATAATTTCTGTTTTCATCTATGCAAATATTAATTTAGATGTTACTGTCCCAGCAGAAAACATGCGTACCTTACAGCAAACTAACATTATAGTTACAGTACCTACATCTACTTATCTAGTGTAGCTAATTACCTGGATTATTCTGTATATTACAGGCAGGGAAAGGGGCAGTCCCTACTGTATATTCTCACTTGCCTTGGACAATAGCAAGCTAGTGTTAGCTCGCTTACACCAACGTTAGCTAGTTAAGCCGAAACTATTTCAATAATGATGTCAATAATAACCTACCAGTAATACAAACTTTTTACACAATACAGTGTAATCAACTAACTAGCCAGCTAAATAGTCAGGCCTTAGCATTAACTTTTTCAGCAGCAGCAGCTGCCGCCGTGTCTGGGTACTAGGTACCAATTGACCATCAAGAGCAATAATATCTACTAAAACATATCTAGTAAAACTTCTAGTGAACTTCCAATGTGTGGCCGGCCACTAGGCCGCGTGTGGCCATCCCCCTATCAGACCACATCGAGGGGAATATATTATCTACTGAGCGCCAATATGTGTGCCACCCCTCTAACTCTACCGGCAGCTTGCAGTGGGATACAGTCTGCTTAAAGAGCACGGTGCAGGTTGGAGACCACATTGCATTAATATGTGGAAGGGGTATATAGCAATGGGATTTGGGGGGATTTTCTTTTTCTTTCTTTTTTTATCACACATAGCTGCATTTAGACTAGTTTTTGTAACCAGCAGGGGGCACTGGTCCATTTAATGGAAGTAACACTTGTGATGTCACAGGGATGCAAACTAGTCACCTTTAGGTGACAGTCACATTTTTCAGCCCAAAATATGAGGATTTCTGAGTGGTTTTATGGCTGCCCTGGTATCTGTCACCTTTTTTCACTCTCCATGACTTTGCATCCCTGTGTCAGCCCCAGCAGAACATTCTCCTCTTGTGATGTCACTCCTGTTGTTATGTCACACGCCCATTTATAAAATGCTACCTTTTCCTCCATATTTATACCCTGGGGGCCTGTGGGGGGGGGGGGGGGGGGTCGTTGTCTTTTTGGAGTGTTTTCACTGTAATCATGAGTCCAAAATGTAAATTCTGATTTTTTTTTAACCTGCACCATGCTCTTTAACCAGCAAGGATCCACCTGATATGCAGCCACAGACCAAAGGTAAGCTGCAGAAGACCAACAGCCCATCAGTCAGGACAACTCACACATATCAATATGATAATATTCCTAAATAGTTGACAACAATAAGTTGGTCAGAATAGATCTGCTTAATAGCTCGTTGCTGCATCAGACTTTATCAGGGAGTGCATCGCTCCCCAAAGCAGCACACCTAAGCCACCAAAATCAGTAAACTGCAATTAATCCTTGCCACGTACATATGGCATATACATATATATCCATATGACATATGGAACATTAGTGATCCATATGGAACAGTAGAACTGCCTTGTTATGGGAGCTGGAGCCAGCTTGGCCTATGGCTTGTGTACCTACCAACCTACCTCTCTATCTATTATCTATCTGGGAGAAAATGAACACCGACTTCTCACTTGAGGCATGTCAAATTAAGCAGCCGCAGAGCGCCCTCTCACATGTGGCAAGATATGCGCTTGCGGTATCTTGAATAAGGGAAATATTTACGACACTTACTGAACCTAGCCTGAAGGCATGCTTTCAGTGAGGTGCAGCTGGCAGCATTTCAAATTGGCGTCTGGTAGGGAGGGGAGGGGTGGAGTAGAAGAGGTTCAGACCGAATAATGACATCACAACAATCTAGTCCTAATGTACAGACTCCTGTTGGACTCCATTATGTGTTATCAACATTTTACTCTTTATTTACTGGTCATATGTCTTTCATGTTCCCTCTATTGTGTTCAGACTGAGTAAAGAGGGAGAGAGAGCATGATGAGGCAAGGAGAGCAGGTGACATGGAGGTGGGGACCCCCAAGAACCCCCCCACCCCGCCAATGTTGACTGTCTCCATGGCTACGGCCTGGTGCCTGAACTAAAGCTTTGTTTCGTTATATGTTGTGAAATGACTATAGCCTGGTAACCAGCCCCAATTCATTCTTCATTAGGGTCTGGACGCAAGCCTACCCGCCACCACTAGTCTGGAGCCGTTTCCACCGCTTCTGGACCTGGGGGCCTAAACCAAGGAGACGGAAACAGTCTACCGGAAACACGTGTGCCAAAAAAAACATCTTCTGTGTAGCGAACGTTAGCTAGAGCCTGATAACAAGAACTAAACAACACAACTAAAAAGTTGTATACGAGAGATCAGCCGAGCAGCATTTTGGTAAACAAACCGCGTCACTGGGTGGCAACGGCAATGGAACCCTATGGAGCCCAAGTGGCGCGAGGCGTGAGTGTCTGACTCTAGCCAGTTAACTCTGTTTACATTTTAAAAACTGCGACAGTTCACACAACTTTAACACGACATGCATCATACATCAAACTCTTGAGCTACTTCTGCTCTCACTCAGAATGTCAAAATATAAGCGATGTGATGTATAGTTTTTGAGATATTAACGTTTGTTTGGCAAAACTCATACTATTAACTGCCGCGGGGTTCCGCATTTCTGGGTGTCAAGTGATGTCACGCTGATTCGTCCTATAGTACATGAAACAAAACTGATTCTGGTGCTTGTTTCCGGTCTAGGCCGGAAACAGCTGAGAGGTGCAAATCGAGTATAATGCGAACCAGGCTCTTCTCCTCGGGAAGAGCCTGGAGACACGAGGTTAATCCACCACTGATTCAGTGACATTCTTCTCAGCCCCAACTCATCGGTTGCTGTCTGTGCCAATCATCGAACGCTGTGACCAATCGCAGTAGAAAAGCAGGACAACTTTGACGATTCTGCACCAAAGAACTTAAATTGATAAGAACTGAGGGCTAATGAGTTGTTCCCCTAAGTAGATCCACTGCGAGGCGGGAGCGGTTGTCAAAAAAACAACAACACAGGCTTCGCCTCTTGCCTTCAATGCTCTTTGTTACATCCGGGTACCTACACCGGCAACCATAATGCAATTAACATTAACTTCAGCTGCAAGCCGCTCAACGGATTTCAAAGCTGATCTGTTACTGGAAAGAACGTGACTCTGACTGGTTAACAAGTGAAACGTTTGGGCACTCACACTGGCGTTTTGACCTGGTGTCGGTGAAGTGGTTACAGCAGCAGTAGTGGGCTTAGCTAACGTGGCTAACAGCTAGCTAGCCTAGCTATTAACATACAGGTGTGTTGTTGCAGCGTCCTGTAATGCGTCATCAGTAACGTTAGATTAGGTCCCGCCGCCGGCGCCTACATCGATCAGCCAATCAGGTGTCCCGGACAGTATCTGTCTTGAATAACCACAGTGGATGGGCGTGGGTCCAGACTCATATGAAGAGTGTGACAACTGCGATTCATATGGGGCTGGATAGCAGGCTTTCCCCGACGCACCTGTCATATTCTCAGGTGTGCAGAGATCCTTTCTGCTGGATAGCAGGCTAAAATGACTATGGATGGATGGATGACCAATTCCCAATAAGAGGCTGGACATGGCAGTATCTAAACAGGACAAATCTACACTATGCAGACTTCCCATGACGCAACTGCACCAGCAGGGATCACTTTCATGGCAGAGGTCTTGCAGTTGGCTCTTCTCGTGGCTGTTGTCTAACATTGCAACTAGAACTCCTTTAGGGATAAAGGACATACTTCTCTTTCTGTCTCTCATCGCTCTTTTGTAACGGAGGTGGTTGGACGACTGAGGATGAAAAGAAGTGGTGTGAGGGCTCTTACGTTTCTCTCCTGGGGATCTTTTGGAGACAGAGAACAAGTCTCCTCTATAGACAGCGGCTTTGCTCTCTTCATTGCTGAATAGATCAATGCTTCTGTTCTTTTCAGTGCCTTGGCTATGGCCTCACACTCACAGCAGAAGCCTGGAAGCGGTAGCCAACTTTTTCACACAACTTTCCCCCCCCCAACAGTTGACTGAGCCATTTAGGTTCTGGAGGTTTTGCAAGCTTGAATGAAAACCGAGTCAAGACCAGACTGTGCACTTTAACAGTGAAATGATGAAGCTGTGCTTGTGAATACGGCTTAATATGAAATGTTGGGAAACTACCTCTTAGAACTGATTCTTAGAAAGCATTTCCTGTCCCACTCGTTTAAAAAAGTACAGTTACAGAACAATTAATTCAGTACAACTGTCCATACCAAATATTATATAATGCTTAACAGAGATATTATTCAACTTGATACTAAAGGTGAATCAAGGCAGTGCCTATGTCATGACACACATAGAAGTAAAGCAGACATTTCTGTTACTGAAATACCACAGAATGTACAACAGTTTTAAACAAGCTTGATCAGAGAGATGTACAGTAAGTACCGTTCAGGCAGATAGCAAAGCCGGCAAAAGGCGTTATTGGACCCTTTCACACACAATCACTACTGTCTTTGATGCACAAGCGTTTGTTTACACGGATCAGCTGTTAAAGATGGCCACTGACTTATAGAAGACATTTCATTTATGTTTTTAATTTTATTGTTTGAAAACATGCCAAGGCAATGGAAGGTATAGATACAGCTACTAGTAATGCAGATCAGTCTCGTATTTTTTTTTTACTGCAGCCAGGAAGAGATATCATGCAAAAATTAGTCTTAAATGGCAACGGTACCTACAGGCACCCTAATTGAGTCTTTGATTGGTTATTGGTTAATGCGTAACGCACCATAATAACGTATAGGGATGTAACAGTATGAAATTTTACGGTACGGTATCTACCAAAAATATCACGGTATACGGTATTTCACGGAAATGTATTCCCCCCACCCCCCCTTTTAATTAAACGTACCATGGCCCACCGAAAAAAACAAAACAAGTATTTGCATTGAAAAAGAATATTCCTTTCTTGAACTGAAACTGAAAGTAATTTGAGAACATTTACACAGCGGTCCTCAATTATGAACTTATTTTAGTGGCGTGCATGCATATTGGGCAACATATTGTGGGCACGATGATGGCCTGACCCCTTTCATACACCAATAATCTGACTCGACAGTGTCAGATTACTTTGACTATACCACTTCTTTTAGGTCATGCCATGATGCACACACCACACCAGACTGCCCATGTGAGCGAGAGAAAAAGCAATAGAGTAAAAGAAAGATAGTGAGAGAGGAAGAGAGCAATCAAGAAGCAGAATAATCCTCAGGAGCGATTTGGGGCCAGACTAGGCGCCAGCTAACCCGATGTGCGTTCAAGAGCATAAGAAAAAACAAAAGAGTCAGTGGGCAGTCACTGAATAACTTGATATTCCTGAATGGAGCCCAAGAGCAAGAGCCTAAACGTCTAGTGTGATAACAAAAGGTATTAAGTGTATTTACTGCGCAATGGGAAGTTATCACTATAATATTGACAATTGTGAGAAACATGCTTTTACACAGGAGCTTCATCACATGGTGCAATGACAATGACATGAAGCTCAATATCAGCAAAACCAATGAGCTTGTGGTGGACTACCAGAGGAACAGGAGGCCACGCCCCCTGTCCTGAATGTCACCAAGAGGAAGTGAAGAGGGTGGACTCATACAAGTATGATAGGGTCCAAATAAATATCATTCATGTGATTATTAAGTCAACTTAAAGGATTTTGGTGACTGCAAAAGTGACAGCACTTCCACCGTTTTTGTAGAATGACCCAAGATCGTTTTCTCAGCTACAGTGGTAAGCAAAACACATCAAATGTCATCACTTCACAATTTTATCTTATTAGATATTTGTGTGTAATTTAGCATATGAATTCTTGGGTTGGCCAAAATCGTCTTTTGTGAGGTCACAGAGACCTTGCCCTTGAGCCACCAAAATGTAATGACTTCATCCTTGAGTCCAAGTGGATGTTCGGTGGATGTGCCAAATATGAAGAAATTCCCTCAAGGCGTTCCCCCGCGATGTCGCGTTCACGAGAATGGCAAGGACGTGAGGTCACAATGACCTTTAAACACCAAAATCTAATCAGTTCATCGTTGAGTCCAAGTGGACGTTTGTGCCCAAAAAAATCCCTCCAGGTGTTCCCGAGATATCGCGTTCACAAGAATGGGACGGACGTAAGGTCACAGCTTGATCTTTGACCACCAAAATCTAACCATTTCTTTGTTGAGTCCAAGTGGGCATTTGTGTCAAATTTGAAGAAATTCCATCAAGGCGTTCCTGAGATATCGCGTTCGCGAGAATGGGACGGACGGACAGACGGACGGACAGACAATACGAACACATAATTCCTCTGACCATGGCTGTCTCATAATTCAAGGGTATTCCTTTTGACTGGTTACCTTCAGAACTGGGTCATTCCCCAAGGCCGGTGTGTGCGGGTTGTTATTGTCTAGAACTAAACAAAAGCGCTTTGCTGCTCCGTCACACACTTCACTCACATGACACATTCTGAGCGACTCTCTCAGTTTCTAAGTACAGAGAAAAGAAGGGCGATGGGTGCGGCCTGAATCCCAGCGGTGAACTGTGGGAAATTCCAGCTCTGATGACATGAAGTGTGTTGGGCATGACGGCATGCCGCAGTAACCCTTAACATGGAGATGCTGCTCGTAGCATTTCATTTGCACCAATGTGTTAAAGAGATAGCGTGCTTGGTCGGCGCCTACTGTTGCTCCACTGCCAGTACAGCTTTACGTACGGACTACCGCGTGTGTCAAGAGGTTGCAGTTTTGCAACCGTGTTGACATTGACCAATAATAACGGCAGGGAGGACACTTAACCACAAGATGCTACTTTTCACAGTACAGTGTATCAACATGAGAGATGTACCGAATATTAAAGGACAAGGTAAACATCGCAGACTGCACTCGGCTGTTAGGACATTGAGCATTATGTTTGCTCCCGATGCACATTACATAACAGCAGTTTGTACCTTTTGGAATCATTGATTGGCCGCCTTGACGCTGGGATGGTTTATATTGATGGTGGAAGTATAAATTGCCCCTTCAGAGTCACACGGTTTAGGGTTAGGGCTAGTTACCACCACGGTAGCAGTACTTCTGGGTTTATCAGACGTTCCTACAGACACAATTGGGCCGTGTTTGCGGGTGGGAAGCCGGTGAGATATGAGTCCTGGTCAGTGCACTAGCACCTCCTCTGGTCGCTCAGGGCGCCTGTTCAGGGGGAGGGGAACTGGGGGGAATAGTGCGATCCTCCCACCCACGCACTACGTCCTGCCGGTGAAACGCCTCGCTGTCAGGTGAAAATAAGTGTCTGGCAACTGCACTGCACATGTATCGGAGGAAGCATGTGCTAGTCTACGGGCTCTCTCCAGATTGGCAGAGGGGTGGAGCGATGACCGGGACAGCAGGGGGAATTGACCAAGTACAACGAAAATGGGAGAACCCCCCCCCCCCCCCCCCCCGAATAAACGAGATAAAAAATAAAAAAAAGTTACAGTGCATCATGGGACTCCATTCAGTTGCACAACCAAGAGAATGAAAGAGGTACACAAACATGAGAACATTTTCTCTGCTATCTATCTAAATGGCAGACATTGTGACTGTAGCAATTAATAATAATGATTAATTATCACATGACAGTACAATCCGTGTGTGCTTGTCAGTCTATATTACAGAATGTTTCTGCCACTAGATAGGCCTTGATGTTGAAGAGAGCAGTTTCTGGGATAACAGCGTCGCGTCACCTTATCAACCGATACAAAGAGAACAGAATAAGAAATGAGATGAAGTGCTTACCTCATGCAAATTTAGTTCTTTGACTTTTTCCTTCTGAATAACCTGACAGGGGGGGAGAGGAGATGAGACGATAGATTAGAAGAGATACCAACCAATTCACACAAATAAATCACAAATTGACACTAATGATGTTTCTCGTCACATTTTATTTTGAAACAGATGTTTGAGCAAATGCATTACAAACACGTAACAGCTAGTGAATGTGTTATGCACCATCTGGCATTTAGAGGAGAAGTAACAGGTGATCTGATCTCTGGTCTCCTGTCTGTGTATGTGTGCACGTGTGTATGTGTGCACATGTGTATTTGTGCACGTGTGTATGTGTGCGCATGTGTGTGTGTGTGTGTTTGTAGGGGGTGGTCTTATATAACCCGCAGAGGAGCTAGCCAAGTTAACCTCACCACTTTTATAATTAGGGGCTGGGGAGACAGAGAGAGGAGAGTGTGAATGTGCCTTGGTGTCTGTATGCCAGCGCGTTCGTGTGTGTGTGTGTGTGTGTGTGTCTTTCACGTGTCTCGGCGGTGGCGCGTAAGCTGTTTCACACACTGACATTACATAAATAGAGGACACCAGGGTCGTGTTGATGCGCTCCACCACTCCCTCTTGCTACCCTTAAGGCCAGTACTCCACTGACAAGGTCATCTCCAACTAGCCGTGAACCTGATTTTTCCGGCTCAGTCACTTGCTCCTCCCTCCCCCCCTCGGAGTCTTTGGGCCTACTGGTGCAGATATGCTTGTATATGGTCTAATCTCTGGTCTGATCTAATATGAGGAGCTGCTTGTTATATTCTTAAGTGTTCACGCTAGTCTGACTGTTAAAATATGTACATGTATGATAAAACAGCAGAGAGAGGCAGGCATGCGGACTGGTCTTTGAGCCGAGGTGCACGACGCACAGAATGCATTTGCATACCTGCTGAATTGACATTTAGGGATGCGAATCAGCAAGAGACTCATGATTTTCTCTGCTCTTTTGGGTTCCCTTCATACGTGGAACTGTCATGACTGTTGATTTGTAAACTGTATTGACATTTTGGATCTGTCTCGTAATCCAGTAAGCACTCACCTGCATGCATCCTCTTATCAATCATCAAGTCATATGACCTGAGATCTATTGTTTAACGGTAGGATCAGTGGAACTATGACGTATCTAATGAAACAATAATGATTTGTTAGACGAAGATTAAATAAAATTTAAATAAACACCAGTACTGTCTTGAACTACCGATACTCCTATTCTGTGCTGTGTGTGCTGTGTGTGTGTGTGTGTGTGTGTGTGCGTGTGCGTGCGTGTGTGTGCGCGCATGTAGTGTAGTGTGCATGTGTGTGCGTGTGTGTGTAGTGTAGTGTGTGTGTGTGTGTGTGTCATGGGGCTGCTTACTTGTTTGTATGCATACAGCTCTTTGTGCGCCTGGTGCCGTAACCTGGGGAGACGTAAAGACAAAAACATCTTTTTGATTAGCAAGTGACCTGCCTCAACTAACTAAATCACATAACATACAGACAAACTGACATATGACAACATCCTGGAAAAGGAGAGGAAAAATAGCAAACATAGATGACATTTTCTTACCAGATACTGTTCGCTTGAAACTCGTTTCTAGCGTATTATTGTTATACAGGATAAATTACAGAATTCCAAGGAAATTATAAATGTGTATATCATAACAGTTGACATACAGATTCCATTTTATACAAATAGAGCAATTATCTATTCTACACCGTAGTTTGGTCTCTCATATTGATTGATTGAGCACTCACAGGCATGTTTCTTACACTTCAAATAAATGTTTTATGACTCAGCAAAGTCATTCTTTGATTGTTTGAGTTTTAGCGATGGAGCAGCTTCAGGCTGTACAGTTTGGCATTAAAATATGAACAGATTTATCAAGTTGGTGATAGAACTCGTTCAAGTTCATAATGATCGGCAAACTGACTGTAAAGTCCAAGCCCACCATAAAAACTTAGAAGCATTCTGAAATGTAGTAGTATTTCTCGTTGGTAATGCCTTGTCCTTGTCTTCACAGCATTTTTGCTACATCATTTACAAGCATCGTGGGGTTTCTCGGGGTGTGGCAGGCCATGGTTTTTATCATATTCAGGCCTTCTGTACTAACTTTAGCAGCCAGGGACTGAATCTGATGCACTGCACCTTTTCTAAGTCTGTCTCACTGTCATTCTTGTTCAGCTGTAATTGATTTATCTGACAGAAATAATGCTCAATGGATTTAGAGGGAAGGGAAAATATTATGAATTCTATAATTGCCCTCCCCAGTCCCCTGTAACCTCCTAGACTATAAATCCATGTGGACGATAAAGGAGGGAGAACAGAGGTCAAATGTATTCTGACACAACTCTTTTGACTTTTTTTGTTTTGTTTTACAAACCTTGATGAAGGGCATGTGCCGAAACGTGTTGGTTTAACTACTAAAATTGACTACTAGACTCTCTTTGTTCCCAGTACTGCAAGTGTTGCTGCAACTTCCTCTTTCCTACGGAGGGAAACCACTCAGGCATACTAACCTATATACTATTACTGACTAACTACATACTGTATCTGCTGGGTCAATACTCAACCAGGCAGGCAACACCTTTCGTAAGTCAGGAAGAGGCAGCCAAGCAATGAAGGGGGGGGGGAGGGGGGGGGGGGGGGGGGGGCAGTCCACATTCCTGAGGATAATACGATTTTGGGGTGTGTCTACGACTCCGCCATAACTTAGGTTGAACTGTCGTGAGAATGCTGACTGATGACAAATGTAAACAAATTAGCAAATTACAGGACAAGTGAAAATCTGACAACAACAAAGTGACAAAGTGAAATTCACTGAGTCAGTCAGTCAAAAATTTATCTTGCCAAGTAATGAGCCAGCTAAGGTAAAGCAGCTTGTATATTAACAGTCTTCATTTGTAAAGGCCTCAGGTCAGCCTGTGAAAACATACACTACACTTTAAAATATCAACTCACATGTCCCCAAAATAGACACATTGGATCAGACATTAAAATACATTTATGTGTTGAGGCTTCACTCTGAAGAGGCTGGCAAAACTCCACATTAAAAGGAGAGTCCATACAAAATACAAAACCCATGTTTGTACAGGTTTACACCAAGAACCTCGGCTCTAAAACAACAAACAAACAAACAAAAATAAAAAAAACAAAAAAAAATTAGTGAACAAGGAGAGAACTGGAGGAGCACGGGATAAGAAGAGGATCTAAGGGGGTAAAGAATGAGAATAAAAAATATGTGGGGGAGCAAGGGAGGGGGAGTGGAGACAGTTTGAACAAGACAGAGAAGAGAGATTCATAGGTTTGTAAGATTTACCTCCATTACAAGTAACCTTAACCTCTCGCAGCAGAGTGAGAGGGATCTGTAAAACAAGCAGCACAGTCTAGGAGAGAAACTGACATTTTGAAAGAGACCAGCAGGTAAAGGTGCAGAGACTCTGCACCAAGGGGATTACTGTACGTTCGGGACATGATCAATGGTGAGGGGTGAGGGGTGGTGCATGTCTCGGGGTGGGGTGGGGTGGGGGGCTTTTGATGAATGGCCGTTTTAGCACTGTGGTGAGAAGAGGCGAGGTGAACTCCTGGCTGAGAAACACAGGAGTCCAAGTCGAACCTCCCTCTTACTGCAGAAAGTGTCAGAATCTCACTGCTGTCGTCAATGGGCGAGCTAAAATATAAAATATGCATGCAAGTCCTAATTGTGGGGTTGAACTTCTCCAATTGGTTTGGCATAGCGTATGGTATGTCACATATAAGACATTTCACTGGACATTCATGCAATGTTGATGAATGTAAAGCACGTTAGGCTGGTGTAGGTTCTTTTGTGAAAGATCAACCTGCAGTTGATGACATTGCACGTTCATTCACCTTTATGTCATGCTGATGAAATTGACCATTCAAGGCCTCCTTCACTGTCCCTGGCTTTCCTTCAAAAAACATCCCATACTCGAGAGATATTTTTCACTCCTTGGGCGTATTGCATTGCATATTTAACATACTGTATGTGTGTGGACTATGGGCACTCTGTGCTATGGTCGAGTGTTGCTGTGATGTTCAGCCCCGCGTCAGTCTGTTTGTCTTTGTCAGTGTGATGAGTATTCGCAGGTCAACTCGAACGCACGACTCCCTCACCCCCGTCGCTCCCCTCTGTGTAGTTGGCAGTCTAAACACGGACAGTGAAGCTGTAGGACTCCCACCTTTTTTGTGCACCATTTTTTTGGGGGGTTAAACGAAGTGGTGGCCCTAATAATATAAAGCAGGAAGAAGTAGTTTTAGAATTGGGTTATTTTACGGTTAGTTGGGGCTACGCATTCACTTAGCTCCTCTGAAGTTGACAGTCTTATCTCTGAGATGTCACATTTCAGTATGGAGGCTGTGAATTGCGTTATCCATGCCTGTTGTTATCTTGAACCAGTGCATTGGGAGACTGCATCTTTAGAAGCCTTTTATGGAGCAAAATTGCCATTTTTCCTTTTTTTTCCTACAAGTGACTTGGTAATCTGACCATCTTTACTTTCAGTATATAATCATGGTACTAAGTCAAAGTTAAAATGTATCTCTCTAGGGTTCGATGAGGGATTGTAGGAAGGAGTGCCCTTAGCCTACTTACCATTTGCCCTGCCAGGTAGGATAGGACAAGGTGGTGAATGGTGAAATTTGTTGGGGACTTCTGCTTCTCACTGTCTCAGATAAGAGATGCTAAACATTGTTTCCATTGTTTGCCACAGCCAGGAAATAACCCCCCCCCCCCCGGCAACAGTGGGCAGGACCAGCAGGACCATTTGATTAGACCAGAGGTGATGAAATAGAGGACCAATCAAGTGACTATTAACCTCCTCTTTTCCTCTATGGGAAACAATTTCAGGATTACACTTAAAAGTCACCATTCAAAGTGTGGTGAATACAATGGTTGTATATTCCCAACATCCAGGAATGTTTTTTTTTACTAAATTTGCAAATGTATAAATTCAATTTAGGATTGAGATGGGGCATCAGAAGGAAGTGTTTTTGCCAAGTTTCTTTGAGGTTGAGTGCCATGATCATAACAATATAGAGAAGCAGTTTTGAATGTATGCATAATATTACTGGTGGGATATTTTCTCTATCACTTCAGATGATCAAGTCAGTGGTTGTAGTGCAGTTAGTAGCTACCTTCTCCAAACTGTGCTGTTGAAACATTTCACCCTGTTGTGAAAAGGTGAATTCAGTTGTCAGGTGAAACAGTCCACTGGCTGCGTTACGGCTCCGTGCAGCTGCCTGAACAGACCCACACCCATGTCATCTGTCAGACGCATGCGGGATCTGACAAAAATAGAACAGGTGCGTATTTTCTTCCGTACCGCATGTATCGCCCATCTATTAACATGGCCGAGAGTCTGTTCCGTCAGTTTTACCGGAGCCGTACTTCATACTTCCAAGTGCCATACAGTATGCTAGATAGAAAAACCACTTCATTATTGGTGGTTTTGTAACAAATTCCAAGTGCATGTTTGGTATCGACTTAGCCTGCAGTGGTTCTACTTGACTTTTAGAAGATTATTAGAAATAAAGTTTGGCCACTGGTGCTAAGACATTACATTAACTTGTTCATGTGTCCCGTCTATGCTAATCTGAATTACAGCTATAGTGAAAGAGTACATAAGGGGGACCTTTGAATCATTCATTCATGAGCCTTATAACCTGAAATGAACAATGCCACAGTTTAAGTACATTTGAATAGCGGCAATCTGGGAGAATAAACTTTCACATCTCATTTACGTCTCGCATAAGTAAAAGGTATAGATTGTGTTTCTAGCCAAATTCCAAAAGACGTGGATAACTTTTATGACTTTTGGAAAGTAAATGTGTGGGGGTTTTTTACGTGAATTTTAGAAAACGCTTCAAAAAGGCATAAAAGTGCTTAACGGTTATGAAGATTATCCTGCTGAACCCAAATTCGCACTCCCATAAACTTTTGTTAACCACAAACCTTATTTGATGTATTTAAGTGAAATCCCAATTCTAAAACCCCATAGACTTTTCCACTGACAAACCAAAATGGCTGTGATTATTGGTTAAGCCTACAAAAAATACATCATCCCTGCGATACTCTATTTAATTATGTTTTTTTTAAAATGCAGCATTCAATGTTGCAATATTTCTTTCCATTTTCTGGGCAGCCCTAAACTTTGTTCACGTCTGAATTCAAATGTCTGAATTCAAATGTGGTCGGGTTGCAATTTAACCACCCAAGCCTCTCAGACAGTAATGTTACAACACTGCGGTGCTTGCTAAATATAAATGTGTTCGCTTTACACTGTTGACTATACAACTCTGGCAGGTAAATCTACAGTATCCATAGG
Source organism: Poromitra crassiceps (assembly GCF_964638095.1). Classification (NCBI taxonomy): domain Eukaryota; kingdom Metazoa; phylum Chordata; class Actinopteri; order Beryciformes; family Melamphaidae; genus Poromitra; species Poromitra crassiceps. Next base: position 37,765,351 of record NC_139626.1, on the reverse strand, counting down.
GGGGAAAGAAACGAAAACAGTAACTTTTATTTTGAGTTACAACAGCAAAGCACTTTAGGGCTCATCTAGTCTGTTGCTGAAGGAAACAGAAATCATTAGCTCATTAGCAGTCAAGTGGGTCGCTGCTGAGCAATAACAGATAGTAACAGAAGTTAGAAATGGATCATCTTTCTTAACACCAGCAGCTTACCAAGTCTAAATAACATGCGACTCTAAAAACAGATGAATCAATATTCAGATTGTTTTTTCTCCTACCTTTTGGTAAGTGGCCATGGCATAAGCAGGATAATGGACTCCAAGGTGTCTGTTAAACTGTTTGGAGATAATCAACTTTCTCCTTCTAATCGGGTTCTTTGCCACGACATTGTCCATTAAAATCTTTGAAAAGACACACTGTCATTGTCATGCACTATCACTAGATTAATAATGAAATGTATCCACTGAAGCAAGCGTGTTGAACAATAGGCCTAGTTGACAGACTAAAGAAACCCCTGTATGGCACTTACAGCAACGCAACATAACACCCAGTGACAATTCCTAACAAAAGTCTACAGTGGCCGTATGGATCTTATCTTACCTTATCAAGTAGCAGCAGAAGAGGAGGCTGAGGATGAAGACAAAGATGGCCGTCCCAAACACCACAATGTAAATATTAAGAGGGAGGTTCTGGAACCCTATGTTTGGCATCCTGAAACTGTAGTGCTGGAAATCGGAGCTCATGGATATTCTGGGTGGAGAGAGAGGGAAATGAGAAAGATGAGAATGTACAGACTTCACTACTGACACACATATCAAGACAACTAGTACCAGTCACCTCCTCCCTCTCATAGCCTAAAGGGACATGACTAGACATGCCTGAGTCCATCCAGAGAAGGAGGAGGAGAAAGCAAGAATCACCGCTGTGCCCTTTTCAGAAACCCCCCCCCCCCCCCCCCCCCCCAAAAAAAAACAAACCCACTCATTCATACACAACACCAAGAGCTTTTGTAGTTTCTCTTTCAGCCGTGCACAGTCTCTCTTGCATTGCTGATTTATCACTTACGTTCATCCCAGAAGTAAATCAGGCCGACTCCGGACCCTGGTTTTGGAGTCCGTTTGATTTAGGTCTGAGATAAACGTCTGCGAGCAGAACAGGACTGTGCGCGGGTCACAAAGAAACGACAAAACCCTGTGTGTGTGTGTGTGTGGTCCTGTGACCTGTAGCCTTCTGTCTGCTAGCTTGGCTGATAAATACTCTGCATCACCCTAATACTAACACAGGACATGCACTGTATAGGTCTACACCACAGGCTATGGTAGTAAAAACACTGTATAGGTCTATACCACAGGCTATGGTAGTAAAAACACTGTATAGGTCTACACCACAGGCTATGGTAGTAAAAACAGTGTATAGGTCTACACCACAGGCTATGGTAGTAAAAACAGTGTATAGGTCTACACCACAGGCTATGGTAGTAAAAACAGTGTATAGTAGGGATGCACCGATCGATCGGCACGTGACCGGAAATGGCCGATTTTCACGTGATCGGCCTCGATCGGTGATCTGCGCCGGTCACTCTAAAATGCCGATTCTGTGAGCCGATTTTCAAGTGACGTGCGCGCACCCAAAAGCAGCGAGACCGAGTGGATGTGGATGAGTTGCAGCCAAAACAAAAGCTGCCACTACACAGTACACACATGCCACAGCATGTCTTCGTCGGTGTGGAGCCGCGGAGGGGCCGGGTAGGTTGGAGTCCACAGTCTCCAGTCTGAGCGGCTCGCTTCACCTCACCGTCCCCTCTTCCCCGGCCAGCCTCCACATCACCGCTGCCTGCTGCTGCTGCTATCTGTCAGTCACGTTGTAACCCTAACCCTAACGTGTACAGCCAGGAGAGGACTTTTGTTTCGTATTGCGAATAGAACGACGAACATAATAATAAAACGCATCGCACCAGTGTGCAAGGTTTTCTGTGAGAGATGATTTTTTTTTCGAATGGCGGATTAAAAAAAACGCGCTCTGTGTGTAAACTACGATATTCAAACTGAGTCAACTCAAACTCATTTCCTCATCTAGGCTACTCAAGAACAGCCAAATCCACAACTGTAGAGTGGGCATGGCTTCGAAGGTCTCTGGGCTCCAGAGCTATAGGCTATAAACTCCTTGTCCATGGATAACATTTTGACGTTTATTTATTTTATTTTATTAGTTTATTTGGCAGGGACATAGGCCTATACAAAAAAACATTAAACCCCATAGGGGAAGATATGCTTTGTAACAGATTTAGCCATAGGCTACTTTCCATCTGAAGCCCCTGTTCTGTTGCACCTTTTTTCTTTTGGAAAAGTAAATGCATGATAGCTGTGGGATATACTGGAATTATTGTTTTATATTCATTGTATTTACACAAAAAAGAAAAGCTCTGTCCAGTAACGTGGAACACTTTTATTTTGAGATGTTTTTGAGTGAGATCGTCCTACCTCATGCAAATGATAATAAATGTGACATGAATGTTAATTTTCTATTAAAGCAAAGTTAAAAAGTTAAAAAATAACCTGCCAATTATTGTTATTAGAAAAAAAATCGGAATCGGCAAAAATCGGTATCGGCAAGTCAGACTATTCAAAAATCGGAAATCGGAATCGGCCAACAAAATCGCAATCGGTGCATCCCTAGTGTATAGGTCTACACCACAGGCTATGGTAGTAAAAACACTGTATAGGTCTACACCACAGGCTATGGTAGTAAAAACACTGTATAGGTCTACACCACAGGCTATGGTAGTAAAAACAGCATTGTTTATCTGTACAAAGCCCTGCTCATTCATAAAGGCTCAATGCCAAGGTCAAGCCCCGTTTATCTCTCCCTCTCTATCGAACTACCAAAACACCGCCGCGACAAGCTCTCCCTGCCTCTCTGAGCACACAAACATGCTGGACACACAGCCCTCACACACACACTCACTCCTCAGGGGAAATATGACACCAATACATTCCCACATTCCGTTCTACATCTAATGTAGGTAATTATGACCAGGGGCCTCTACAGGACTAAGGAAAATATTGATGCTGCACTTGATTCTGAATGTCAATGATATTTTTTTTCATATTTTGATAGATAATACTGTATTCAAATTAGACATAATACTGATCAATGAAAACTATAAGCAGTCCATTTAGGTGATTACCCTGCAAGTTGCCTACTTTATAAATTGTCAGTAGCCAATGGCCATTTACTCACACATTTTCAAATGGACATAGTCCCTGTAGTGTATACTAGGGGTGGGACAAAATATCGATACTCACGGTATCGCGATATTTCCACTTGCGATACGTTATCGATACACTGGCACCAAGTATCGATATGTTTATTAATTATTATTTTTTTTTTTAATAAACAGGCTAAAATATTATGCTGTGTGTGGTAGTTGAAACATAGTTTCAAGTTGACGTTTATTTATGTTTTAGTTGAAACAAAAACATAAATACTGTAGGCTACATGAATGGAAATGTTTGATCATTAATATCTTTTAGAAATTATATAGGTAGGTAGGTTATATAGGTTTTCTTGTTTTAATAATAATAATAAAAATACTTAATGTGTAACTTTTCCTCCGTGGTATCGAAAATGGTATGAGTGAGTGAGTGAACTCTGAGAGAGTTCATGTCAATTCTGCTAATAAATACATAATACCTGCTTCTTGCCTTTTAGGGGTATTTTTTTCTCTTCAGTTACACAGGTATCGTGATGTATCGTCTTCCAATATATCGATTATCGCAGTATCGCTGTATCGTGATAATATCGTTATCGGGGGCCAAGTATCGTGACGATATCGTATCGTGAGCTACTCAGCGATTCCCACCCCTAGTGTATACCAAATAACATAATACAGCAAACACATTTCACATAACAGTCGTATTAGCCTTAGTCTTTGTAATCATGGATATTTTGTATAATTGGGTACAGGCACGGTGGAAGAATACAATATGTGTTCAGACCATCCTACAGCCCAAAAAGCGTCAACCCACTAACCATCTGTAGTCCCTTTATCTGATAGTCTGCAGTAGAGAGCGACAGGGATGACATGCGACAAGGATCCCCGGCCGGATTTGAACCCAGGAAATACCTGGTACATGTCATGCACCTTAGCCCACTGATCCACCAGGATGCCCAGTCATTCACCATTTTTCTATGGGCCTGAGAATTGGACGCATCACATCCGTCAGTAAAGGTTTTCTCATGTTTGTACTGTAGCAATGAATGTTCAGTTCACCACATCAAACAGGCACTGTAACGCTGGGGTTCTGTGGTGAACCCCTGCTGCAACCACAACAAATTACAGTTAGTTTCAGTGTGAGTGGAGACATCGTGGTACCTCCTAACCAAACCCACCTCAGCTTCTCTCTTCAGTTAAGTGTCAAGTTTTAGGCAGAACTTCCCCAGCTAAACATCCATTTACTCAGACAGACAGACACACCATAAACGTGTCACTTAAACTAAAAGAGCTAAGGGTTACCGGGGCATTTTCTGCAGTAGGCAATAGTAATACCTAGAGTGATAACAATAACAATCAATAATGACCGAAGCACCAACAGGATGGTCAGGTCAGGTTCCAGTCGACCAACTATATTAGATAGCGAATCAGTTGCTGCAGTGCATTCAGAGTTGGGGGTGGTGAGTTAGGTTGGAGACCAGAGGATTTTAAATGGGGCGACTCAGTCAATCTGCTCTGCCCCATGAGCCTGTACCCCTCGTCCCCCCCCATCCCCCTAACCCCCCCCCCCCCCCCCCCCCCCCCCGTCCCCCTCCCTCCATGCGGTCAAGTATCAAGATTCGCTGAGCTAGAGGGTCTTGGGTACACCCAGAGACTCATCTAGAAATTGTACCCCTTCGCAGT